>NC_141021.1:20812500-21052500 GCF_052040795.2 Danio rerio
AGAGGTCAGTGTGTGTCAATTACTGCTGACAGGCGCCCACACGGCCCTCAGTATCCTCACGACGGCCGGGACGACAGAGAGAGATGGCCGCTTCGCTTCTTCAACAGAACCTGCCAATGCAACGGAAACTTCACTGGGTTCAACTGTGGCCGATGCCGACATGGTCTGACCGGGCCGAACTGTGATCAGAGAATCACCGTGGGTGAGGATAAACATCTACACAATCATACACTGTAAAAAAGTGCTGGTTGCTTTCATTTTTAAGCTGAATCAAATTACCTTACGAGTCCATTGAACTTATATTAGGTTAAACTGACTTAAAACCGCTTGTGTAACTTAAAATTAATAAAATTAAGTTAGAGTAGAACATGATTAACTTTAATAAGTTAATAAGTCAGTACTAATTGATCATATAATTTTTTACAGCGTAGATACAGACCGTAAATGCACTGTAAAAGTGAAATATTATACTAATTCCACACCTAAAAAAGTTTTTCAACCTGATTTATTACTGAAAACTCGTTCATTCTTTTAGGTTTTTAAAGTACATACAGTATGTGGTGTTGAATATATGATTGTGATTGGTTGAAGTATGCTACGGTGTACAATTGAGATTGAGATCTCTAGAAGTATTTCTTTAAATATTTTATCTCATAGGGATTTTTAAAAGGTTGTTGTCAAGCGTTATATCATAAAACTAGATAATATACAACAAGGACAATCACTATATTACAAACTTTAAAGCAAACAATTAAAGAAAAATTTGACAAAATTACAAAAAACAAATCAAATTGTGTAAAAAAAAAAAATTTTTAATGCGGGAAAGTACTATGACCCCATAAATCATTGCGATTTAAAATCAAATGAAAATGTTTAAGTATAGAACTTATAGAATATCAAACAATATATTTTCAAATGTATAAATAGTTGTATATTGCATATTTAAGTATAAAAAAAATTACATTTGCTCCAACTCTGATTGCTTTAATTTTCTTTGCTGCATCATGGGTTAAGTACTTTTTCTGCACAAATGTTTAGACACAAAAACAAATTGGCAGTGCTTCCTCATGCCTAAATGAAACAGTTTCACTGAAAGAACAACAATGTATTGTTATTTTAGTTATTAGAGAGAGACAGAGCGCATTTTTGTGTCTTTGTAGTTTTTCTATCAAATTTTTGGCTTTTGTAGGCTGTATAGTAATTTCAGAGAACAAAAATCAACTTATATAGTACTGATTTAGAACTGTAATGCAGTTAAGATTTTAGTTGAGTATTTCCATCAATTGCGCACCTTAGAATGTTCACCAGCCAATCAGAATTAAGCATTCAACAGTTCAATACTAAAACCTGAGGTCTAATGGTGTACCACTGAATAAAGTGTGCAGTATTTTTAATGAATCCAATAGCCCATCATCAGCTATTCCATATACCTTTTACAGTCTTCCTCCTCACCTGTGTGTGTTTGTGTTGTCAGTGCGCCGTAACATCATGCAGATGTCTGCCGATGAGAAAAGAGCCTTTGTGAATGCTCTGGACCAGGCTAAAAGAACTGTTCATCCTGACCTGGTGATTTGCACCCGCCGCTTTCAGGAGATTTTGAGCCCTGATGGAGCAAGTGTTCAAGTTGAGAACATCACCATCTATAATTACTTCGTCTGGACCCATTACTATTCGGTCAGCAAGACTTACATGGGTCCAGGCCAGCAGAGCTTCGGGGGTGTTGATTTCTCTCATGAAGGCCCAGGATTTGTCACTTGGCATCGGTACCACCTTCTGCAACTGGAGAGAGACATGCAGGTGATCCAGATTTAGATAATGGTCACTATACAGCAGGAAATATAAACTCAAAATATAGTTAATAAGATATTGTCATTTCATTTTCTATTTCCATGAAACACAAAAGGAGATATTTTGAAGAATGAAAGAAGTCACTACTTTACATACAAGTGAAATAAACAGGGACTTGAGTTTTCAAACTACAAATTAAAAAAAAAAATTAAAGTATAAAAGTAGTTTATGTGACTTATCGTGACATATTTGTACATGTATGTACTGTATGCATTTTCTGAAGAAATACATAGGCTTTATTTCATTTGGTTAATTTATTTTTAACTGGTTTATCAGGTGCAAACTATTTGTTATGATTATCGATAGATAAATTATAATGTGACATGATCGATTTGGAATAGGGTGACCAGTATAGGCTACTTTTATGATGTTTTGATTTTCTTTTTACAGCTTGTATTCAAAATAAAAAAGTAAAGCAAATTTATTTGAAAAGACTTGAGCAAATGATGGCTAATTTTTTAGCCAAATTAAATGTCATAGTGTAACTTGGCAAATCATACAAATAATTAAACAAAAATAATGACATTAAATGTTGAATTTATACCATACCAAGTCATCATTTTAAGGTAAAGTTTTGACTTATTCTAGATTATTTTTATAGATTGTTTATTTCATAATTGCGATAATTATCTCATAATTTATGCATATTATGTCATTATAGATTCTCATTTAGTGAAAAATAGAATGTGCCACTTTAATTTTATAAATAATTGTATAAATATAATGTATATGTAGTTACATATAATTGAGTTATATATAATTTATATATTCATTAATACATTCATTTTCTTTTGGCTCAGTCCCTGATTTATCAGGGGCCACCTTAACAGAACGAATCGCCATAATTTATATATAAATTTATTAATATTATTTTTAAAAACATTACTATTTGAAGTAAAGTTGGTGGTTCATTCTGCTGTGGCGCCTCCTGATTAATAAAGTGTCTAAGCCGAACAGAAAATAAATGAATTAA
The DNA here is from genome assembly GCF_052040795.2 of Danio rerio. Lineage (NCBI taxonomy): Eukaryota > Metazoa > Chordata > Actinopteri > Cypriniformes > Danionidae > Danio > Danio rerio. Next base: position 20,815,322 of record NC_141021.1, read on the forward strand.
TTAATTCAATAAGTAATGATATTATTGTAAAACATGAATATAATAATTTATAGTAATATTCTTATATCATTACAGTATTTCTAAGTATTCCTTTTTACATTTTTTATTAGTATTTGTGTCTTACATTAGTATCCTCTGAAATAAGCTATTCTAAAGGTTTTTTTTAATATAAAATCTGTATGTTAAAGTTAACTACTTATATAAGTAAAAATATATACAAGTATTACATAGTCTTAATTTAACTCAGGATGTATTTTCTGAATATTTAAATGTTTATACCTCATATATATACATTTTCCCTCTCTTAAACAGCATAACTCTCTAAAGTTTGTCTTGAGTTTTTACTTAATCCAGAAAAATCAATTTGACGTCTTATTATCTTGTGCAGTGAGCAGAAATACCAACTATTCCCCTTTGACGGAGGGATCAGCTAATGGGACATGTTGAAAAAACGTGTGTGTGTGTGTGTGTGTGTGTGTGTGTGTGTGTGTGTGTGTGTGTGTGTGTGCAGGACATGCTTGGCGACCCGTCGTTTGCCCTGCCGTACTGGAACTTTGCTATTGGAGGCAGCGAGTGTGATATTTGCACCGATGACCTGATAGGAGCCAGAAGCAGCTTCGACACCAACGGCATCAGCTCCAACTCTGTGTTCTCTCAGTGGAGAGTCATCTGTGAGAGTGTGGAGGAGTATGAGACACTGGGCACCATCTGCAACAGTACGACACACACACATACACACACACTCTATACATCACACAAACACACATATACAGAGAACGCCGCAGAAACACGGCTAATTCTGTGTCCTTTCCCTGGTGGGAGATCTGTGAGAGTGTGGGGGAGTGTGAGACATCGGAGACCATCTGCAACAGTACCGCACACACACACGCACACACACACAAAACCTAAGACTGCTCACATGCTGTTTGAACTAATCCTTTGAGGCATTTGGAGAGCTCAGAAGAATGATCAAACCTTATATGGGCAAAACCATTAGGATCATGTGATTGTATTTGCAAGAATGTGACTCACGATTGCAGACAAACCAAATAGTGTAATGTTCAATCTTATGATGCTTTTTTTAATGAAGTATCATTAGGAGATTGGGCTCAAGGGTCAAAGACAAGTGATAAAAAAAGAAATCTAATTTGAAATGCGTGGGGATGTTTTGTGCTATAAAAGTTTTGGAAAACCTTTATACTACTTTCCAAAAGTATTATTTAAAACAATTATTTAAAAGGTTTTTGATGAGTCGTGCCGCATGACATTTTACAAACTGAACACATGTTGTTTTAAAAGGTTATTCGATGTTTTAAAAGACTTTCTGACACTGATACACAATCATGATGGTTTAAAAGCATCACTCATTCATTTATTTTATTTGTCACTCCATATTTTATTATTTTATTAACTTCATGTTATTTAGATTTTTTTGTTTTTTGTGTTTGGACTCACTAATCTGACCATCCTAAACTCTAAAAAGCATGCACTATACATTGTTTATTGATTAAAGACCGAAACTGCTATGTTAAAAAATCACACAGTATATTTTAAGGGTATGAAATTAGAAACTAGAAAACTTTTAATTAATATTCATTCATTTTTTATTGTTGTTGTTGAATTTTATACTTTGGATTATCTGTTTATTTAAAACATTTAATAAATAAATGTATTATTTTTATTATTAAAATAATTTCAATCTAATTTATATTTATGTTTTTTATTGAACCTTTATTACCTTGTTACCTTTAATATCTTTTATATTTTTTCTTTAATTTTTTCTTTAATTTATTTAATAACTATTGCAATTATTTATACATTTAACTATTAATTCATTCATTCATTCTTTCATTTTACTTCGGCTGAATTCATTATTTATCAGGGGTCACCACAGCGGAATGAACTGCCAACTATTCTGGCATATTTTTTACGCAGTGGAAGCCCTTCCAACCGCAACCCAGTACTGGGAAACACCCATACCTCTCTCACATTCATACACACTCATACACTACGGCCAATTTAGTTTCTCCAATTCACCTATAACACATATCTTTGGACTGTGGGGAAACCGGAGCACCCAGAGGAAATCACACCAACACAGGGAGAACATGCAAACAAGGGCTGTGTGATTTGGGGACAATATCTAATTATATGTTTTCTGATGCATATTGCGATTGCGATTTAACTTTAGAGTCAAGATTCAGCTCAATAATATGTATAGTGGATTCTAACTGAACAACATATTAACCTACTCCACCATTAGTAGATTGAGTGTCATTGGCTATACCAGTAGACTTTTTTGCAAGACACTCTTCATATGGCCGTCTCTGGTTGTTGTAGGTGCTGGTTGTTGTATTTCCTCGTGATGTGGCAACAGTTCTGCAAAAGCTCTTACAAATGACCTGTTTTTGTTCGATGTCTGTGATTTTAAGACTAAAATATTCCCATATTACCAGCATGCATTTTTTCTTTGATGTTAATTAATCTGTTACTTTTTCTGACGAGGCAGAAGCCATCATCCCTCTCGTCCTCACTTTCCTGTTTGTTTTTTATTGTGGGTGTTCCACTTTGTCCGGTTGTGCAATTCTAATTGGGCAGAACTAATGTGTCCTCACTCAACTGGCTAGTAAGACTTTTACACACAGACGGCAGTCAGGTATTTGCTCTGGGCAGGAGAAATTAAATAATGCATTTTTCATATTGCAGCCTCTAGTGATTGGCTAATCACAACATTTCAAATCGCGATTGCCATTCGATTAATCCCACAGCTCTAATGCAAACTCCACACAGAAATGCCAACTGACCCAGCGGGGACTTGAACCAGCGGCCTTCTTACTGTGAGGCGACAGTGCTAACCACTGAGCCACCCGTTAATTAATTATATTTTAACAATTAAAATGTAATTATGAATCGTAAAAATCCAAATTTACCTTGTCTGTTGTATGTTTTTAGACACAGAATCCAGTCCAATCAGGAGAAACCCTGCTGGTAACGTGGCCCGTCCAATGGTTCAAAGATTACCAGAACCACAGGATGTCATCGACTGTCTAGAGCTCAACACCTTCGACACACCACCGTATTACTCCACGTCCTCTCAGAGCTTCAGGAACACTATTGAGGGTAAAACAAACACTACTTCATTAAACAATACATTTGAGGCAAAAGATAAAAGGGCCTGCTTGCCAGCCAACCACCTGCAGACAAATTTTGCAGGAGTTTTTTCAACTTTTAATTGGTTTTCTGTGGTGTCACCAGGTTACAGCGCTCCCCAGGGTAACTATGACCCAGTAGTGAGGAGTCTGCACAACCTGGCTCATTTGTTTCTCAATGGCACAGGTGGTCAGACTCACCTGTCACCAAACGACCCCATCTTCGTCCTGCTCCACACGTTCACTGATGCCATCTTTGATGAATGGCTTCAGAGGCACACCGCTGGTAAAACACAGACACAGACACACACACACATTTATATACGTACAAAAAAACCAAAGAGTTTCATTCGTCTGTATCTTATCCGGTGTTCTCTGTGTTTATCCAGCAGGGACACTGGCTTATCCTGAGGAAAACGCTCCTATTGGGCACAACAGAGAGTTCAACATGGTTCCCTTCTGGCCACCAATCAGAAACGCTGAAATGTTTGTCAGTGCCCCCGACAACCTGGGATACACCTATGAGGTTCAGTGGCCAAGTGAGTGACGGCTGATTGCAAACACGTATAATTTCTAATAAAGCCTTACACCTTGTGAACACATTTCTTTTGAAGGCAAATGAGGCAAAAATGTATTGTCATCCTCTGTTAACATTTTACTTTAATTTTTTACCCTGTGCAACAGAAAAGTACATCATTTAATTCAGGGGTTCCCAAATATCTAAGCCCGCTACCACCAAAATACAGTTCCAATAATGACTTGCAATCCTCATTATGATCAGAGGTGGTTTTAAACAAACAAACGTTACACATAATGGCACATACAATAGGCCTATATAAGCATGAGAATATTGACAACACAAAAATGCAACAGTCTAATAACCATATATATCTTTAAGTAATTTATTAATGTGTTATTATACTCACCAACAAAGAAAAGTTTCATTTGGTGGCATAAAATCCATCAACAGCAACTGAAGCTATTTCTCTGTCATTAATTAAACGTAATCATCCCACGGGACGCAATCCAATGGGAAATAATTTGAAAGGCTGATGGATTTTTGTCTCAGTTTTTTTATGTAATCTAACTATTAATTAATTATTTTTTCTTTTGTTAGTTATGGATAGAACGTGATAGATCTACTAGCTTGATAAAATGTATTTGTTTTTTGGAAATCACCAAGCGACCCCCTTTCATGCGACCACCTAGGAAACCACTGATTTTACTTAATGGGTTTGGAAAAATTCAATGTAATGTCAAAACTTATTTGAATAATCAGTTAGAATTCATAAACTATTGTTAGCAACACACGTGGCCATAAAGTGAACTTCAGCCGGCAACATAATGACATTTTCTAATCTTTATTTAAAAGTAAAAGGAAATATCAATGCTATACAGATCCCTCAGTATTGACTGTTTTTATAGGCTGTCTGCTATACATATGCAAATTTAAAAGCCAGCCTGTAAAAGCAAGTTCAGTGTTTGTCTGTAGCTATAGTTATATGCCTGTACAAATATGTTTATCTGTAATACACATCAGCAGAGGATTTTGCTAAAAGTAACACACTAGAGGTTGAAAGCATTATAAAGTTGGTTTAAAATCCTGTGATGGTGATTTCAACCAACACATTCTCATCTATTAAAAGGTATAGCTACACAAAAAAATACTATAGTAACAGAGTAAATACTACGTTTTTGAACCTACTACAGCAACAAACAAAAAAATGTATAATCTGCTGTGGTAGTTTTATAGTTGAAGTGGTGATACAACAACCTAAATACAGTGCTAAGTTTTCTGCATCAATTGGGTATTTGATGTTACACCACAGTTTACTGTAGTAAAAGTATATTAAATTATACTAAACTATTTATTACAGTTTAAAAGATCAGTAATACTACAGTATGCTGTAGCATCCATTCACAAGTGTTGTAAATACTATAACATATACAGTATAATAAACATTATTATATACTATTTGGTTCAAAAACACTTTAGGATTTACTTTAAATCACCATAGTATTTTCAAATTTTTAGGTATTGCCATTTTTGAAAAAAACATTGAGTTTTACTGTTCTTAAATTTGTTTGCAACAGTCAGTTGTGAATTCTATTAAGAATTATGGATTGTTTGAACCAAATGTTGTGACAAATATGGACAAACTATTTTAAAAAAGTTATTTAAATTTCATTTTAAAAAAGGTTTTGTTTCAACAGCTGTATTATATAGTAAAGGAGTAGAGTTTCAGACTCCAAAACATAATGAGAAAACATCCTCAGTTTAGCAATGGCAACACACATGCACTCAAATTCTCGCAACACATGCAAATGCAGAAACTCACTGCAAATAATGCAGGTAGGCACGGTTTCACTGTATCACGGCATTGTGATTACTGCTCTAAAATATGTTCTTTTAAAATGTCTAGATAAAAAAAATTTTCCCCTTTGAAAACAATATTTTATTTTTTGAAACATTTATAATATTTTGGAGCAGTAAACATGTCAGGCTGATCGATTCAAATGAATCATTGGCTTCTGCTGTCTTCATTAGTTTAAAAAAACACAAGATTTCTTTACAATTCAAAATGGTATCTTTGGATATTTTTTTCTGCTGAAGATACAGTTGTCCTAAAAAAAAACTAACAAAAAAATGTAAATAAAAATCTTACACATACCATAGAAACAACATTACAGAAAATTTTGGCAGCTTTAAAACCTTGACTTTCCAACCATTTTATATCTTGAAAAGGGTTATCGTCCCATGCCTATGCACAACACAATGGAAACGTGTGGGGGACACTAAAAAGTGACGAACCTCAATGATTCCTGTCTAGAGTTAGAAGTTCACTAAACGTTAAATGTGCATTTTGTCAGATTATCAGGGTTAAAAATATACAAACAACAAGAAACTGTTCGACCAGAATGTTAAATTAAACAAAAGAAACACCTTGCTGGACTCAACACCTTGACAACACCACTGACTCTAATCTATTTCTCAATGTTTTTTTGTTTTCTATTTGAATGTTTTTTTTTTATTGCAGCATGTTTGAGATCTTTTGGTCATCATAGATGATGAATGAAAAAATGACCTCATGAAGTTCATATGCATTAGACAATTGAGTGCATAATGCACAGTGTATAAGTACAGTACATTGGATAGTTCATCATTTAGGCCACCACTAATAGGATGGACCCTTTTCACGCATGTAACTGGTCATCAGCATCTTAAATTCTTATAGTTTTTAATATTTAAATTGTTTTTAAATATTTGTTGTACACTCCCATTCATTGCGCTCTAGGTTTACCCAACTATGCAGTGAAGGAATTATGACATCAATTTGAATGCAAAAACCCAAAAGCGAGTTTGCATTTTAGCAGATCCAGTTCCCTTATCCCAAAGTCAATGGGTTTTTTGAATGGGATTTCTGTTAAATCACTAAAATAAGCTTTGAGGTTACCACAAACTCAAGATAATTTCACGTTTTATTCTACAACAAAAACCATATCAGTTAAATCCCATTTTTTATTTTATTTTTTAATCGGAAGCGTTTCTTTTAAAAGACGGTTGCTATCAAGTAGCTAAATGGGACTACAGGCGATGTCGGAGACATTATACATAATCGAGCTGAACTGTCTAGAACGCATAGTTCACTGTAAATTTTACAGCTTGCTTCAGGCATTTTAATATGTCTGCTGTTTGGTTAAAGATTTACAGTTTGTAGTATTTTTATAATTGGGCATTAATATAGTGTGTAGATAATGTTTTCACTAGAGACCGTCAAGACAGATTAATTTGTTGATCATTTACTTTAATAAAGCTATTTTATGAAGATACTGCAGCCTGATCCCTGCTCTCAGTAATGCAAATGTGTGAATGAATTAGTAAAAATATAGCCTGGATTATAATATAATAACTCGAGAGAGTAAATTTTTGTCATGAACCATATTTCTTAAAATAAGCTTAAAAGGTTGTAGGTAGCAGGAGAGTGGTGAAGTAACAAGCCAGCGCCCTGAAGTCTGTGTAGTCCGTTTATAGCCTAATGTTAGCTTTTTAGTTCTTGTGTTTGCATTTAGGACCCAAAAGTGATAAAAGTTATATTATCGTTTGAGGATTATCCGGTTGGACAAAACGTGTACATGTAATGAACTGTGTTTACACACAAAGCTTATTATTTGGAATTCTTGAAAGGTCTATGGGAAAATCATATAAGGATTTTATCGAGGGAACCAGTTTTATGCTACTAGCCGACTGGCCTACAAGGTGATGTCATAGTTCCTCCACTCTATGTGTTCTGCTATTGAGAATCACAAAAATGTAAAAAGGGTCCATTTTTGACCATTAAGAAAATAAGATTTCTGCCACCTACTGGTCTGGAGGTTAAAGTACACTTTAATGGAGCAGTTGAGGCTGCCAGAATTTTGCTGTAAAATTTCAAAGTGTTCCTCGCATTTGTGCTGTGCTACATCTAAACAAATCTCCATCTTTTTCCCTCTGCAGCTCGGGCATACACTATTTCTGAGATCATCACTATCGCTATAGTTGCAGTGGTGCTGGTTGTAGCGGTGGTGGGTGGAGTGATTGGGTGTGCAGTCCGGGCTCGCTCCTACCGCTCGGCTGAAGGCCTGGAGCCGCTGCTTGGGGAACAGTTCAGGCGCTACTCAGAGGACGAGCGCCACGCTTCACAGTCTGTGGTGTGACTAAGCCACTGATACACTTCTTCAACCGATTTATTATTGCACTGCACATCCACACTGAATGATCAATTACTAGCATTCAAAAGCAATGTAAAAGGTTTGTGAACACGGGGGGCTTCTTTTATGGCTGTTTATTGTCTTTCATGTCCAGCGAGACATTGAGAATACAGCCATGTGAGTGAGCTTTTAAAATATATTTAATGTGTCGTCATGAGGTTATGCACTGCTTATGAATGCCCTATGAACACATGACAAAGTTATTGTACAGTGTGAGATATTTTATATTACTCTGATATAAAAAGTTTTAAATTCAAGTTTCATGTTGTGTATTTTTTTTTTACAGCAGAGTCACTGTGCATGAATATTATTAAATAAAATGCAAAAAAAATGTGTATATTTGAATTTGGATTTAAAAAAAATTATTTATAAATGAGTCACAGATTAAAATGTAAAAAAATGTAATGAACTATTAAACATTTTACAGTTTTTAAAGAAGACTAAAATTTAAAATCTAATAATACAATAAGAATACAAAATGTAAAAAAAAATTAGGCATATTTAGAATAAGAATAACATAATGACTAGGGGTGTAACAATTCACCTGACTCACGATTCGATAAGATTCATGATACTAATCTCACGATTTAGTCACAATTATTTAACTAAATTATTTGAAACAAATTTAAGGTAAAGAACCCTTTCATTTTTTTCTTAAATGCTGCACATTTTTTGCAAAATAATATATTTTATGATAACTAAACTGCTATTTTAAAAACAAATTCATATAAATAAATAAATAATAATACAAACTAAAGACTCATTAATATAAACAAACTAAATCTGTGACTGTGCTGGGATTTTACATATTTAAAAGAAAATATCAACATATCTCTGTTTTCTGGCATAAGCTGAGCTCTTTGCACCTTTACAATGTCCCCTGCTGATGGAAAAAACTTATTCACTGGGGACCGAGATGGCTGGTGTGGAGAGGTAAGCCTTTCCCAAACCAGACAGCAGTGTGTACAGAGGTAGTCAACAGGCTCTCTGTTCCAGGGGACTGGCAACTGGCATAAAATACTGATTACAAAATGACTGATCATATAGTATGACAGAGACAGGAGTTTAACATGATCATGAAGATGAATAATTAATATTACTTGTATAATAATTTAGCATAAGTATCAGTGTGATCCACTTAAGAAAAGATAATCTTAAACTTTTTTAAATACTCAATAATAATAAGCAAATTAATAAAATATGCATAAACTAAATCGAAAAGCAGAAGAGGAAAATAATCTAATACCTGCTTTTGTAACAGAACAACGTTCTCTTTCATTTGCAAAAACATCTTCACATCTCTACTCGTTGGAGCAGGTGGCGCTGCAAATCATCCAGTCCAAGTGGTTGGTCTTAATAATAGTTTTTTGCATACAGAAGTCTGTGACTGTCACAGACTTCAGCATGCTAATGGTTTATGTGCATCATATTCGTTGTTCTAATAGTGAAAGTAAACGTCTTTTTGCAGTATTTTTACATAGTTTGTGTTTTTCTGGCACACTTCATCGATGTCATTTTACTCTGCCGCCCCACCTCTTGTTTGTCAATGATGTGCTCTGTTCAAAAAATGTATCGTCATTTGTTCAACATTTCTACTGATTTGAATCGTCACATATTTGAGTCGGTTTCCAACCAACTCACTGTGAATCGTTACATCCCTAGTAATGATAAATATTAAAAGATTTAAGGACTACAGTCATTCATTCATTTTTCTACTAGGTTTGCCGCGATACCATTAGTTAATCTTAAAATACTCTACCAGATAAGTAATATTGCAATACTGCAATTCATAACTCAAATTATAAAGAAAATTGCCAGAAATATTATATTTTATGTTAGAATAGGCCTACTTGAATTTAATTCATGATTCACTTAAAAAAGTATTATTTGCACCTCATAACAAAAAACACATTTAAATAAAGATACAAATTACATCGAATGAAATTTGTTACAAAAGAGCATTTTTCCCCCACAAAATTAGGCCAAATGAAGTGGTCAAAAATTGTTTAAATATTTTCTGTTGCTATTTTGGATCTCATCTATTTTTCTTTCAGTATTCTCAGGTAACAATCCAAAGTAATTCAAAATTTCACTTTGTGAGTCGTTCTTTTAAGAAGATAGTCAATGTTGTTGTAGCTACTAAATCATATTAACAGGCACAGAAATGAGCCGATTTAGATGTGCGTTCGAACTGAAGTTTTAGAAAAGGTGCAATAGGCTGCCATAAAAGGCGCTAATTCTACAGTTTTGCAACCTCAAAGAGCTCCACAGACTATTCAAATAAAATAGTCTATTGTTGCACAAACGTGTGAGCATTTTAGTGACTTTTCCACATGCAACATTATCTATTGTAGATAAACTATTAATGATGATGATACTACTGTTCACAAACTACAGTGGCACCGCCAGTATTTTGGAGTCTTAGTATCGAGATACTACCATAGTATCGATAAACCCTGCAACCTTATTTCCCACGGCTTAGTCCCTTTATAAATCACCACAATGGAATGAACCACCACCTTTTCCAGCATATGTTTTACGAATTGCTCTTCCAGCCACAACCTAGTACTGGGAAACACCCATACACTCTTGCAATCACACACAAACCCTACGGCCAATTTAGTTTATTCCATTCACCTATACCGCATGTCTTTGGACTTGTGGGGGAAACCGGAGCACCGGAAGGAAACCCACGCGAACACGGAGAGAACATGCAAACTCAACACAGAAACACCAACTGACCCAGCCAGGGCTCCAACCAGCAACCTTCTTGCTGTGAAGGAACAGTGCTAACCACTGAGCCACCATGTCACCTTTAAGGACCACAGTGCAACCCTAAAACAATAAATAGCTAATTTTCTATTACATATTTTAATAAGAACATTAAAATGTAAGTATGTTGTTTTATTTTTACATTCATGTATAATATATGTAATTATGACCCATATTTTATATTCACAAATGTTTTTCAAAACATTAAAGTAGAAACTTGCATTTAAAATGGTTTTATCACTTTGGTAAATCTTTTTTGATGCAGACATCAAAACGAGACATCCCATCTTTGACCCATATTCTGTGCATAATTTAAATAATTACAAACATCTAATAGCGCTCAAAATAATCTATCACATAGTTCATGTTTATGCAATTCCATAATAATGTCATAATTTATCATGATCCATCTGAACAAAAGTGCTGAACTTATGCACATAATTCATTTATTTTCTTTTCGGCTTAGTCCCTTTAGTAATCCAGGGTCGCCACAGTGGAATGAACCACCAACTTATCTAGCAGGTTTTTTACGCAGCGAATGCCATTCCAGCCACAACCCATCTCTGGGAAACATCCACACACACTCATACACTACGGACAATTTTAGCTTACCCAATTCACCTGTACTGCATGTCTTTGGACTGTGGGGGGGGGGAACTGGAGCACCCGGAGGAAGCCCATGTGAATGCAGGGAGAACATGCAAACTCCACACAGAAACGCCAACTGACCCAGCCGAGGCTCGAACCAGCAATCTTCTTGCTGTGAGGCGACAGTACCTACTGCGCCACTGCGTCGCCGCACATAATTTAATAAATAATAATAACAATACTACTGTATATCCGTAAAATAAATCCATAACCATAATGCATTTGTGAATGTGATATAATCTCCAGGCATATATTTGAGAATGTTTTACTTAGAGTTGATCATATCAACTGTAACGCATGATGTGATGTGAATGAAAACATCTGAAATGACAACTACCCGTGGCAACTATTAACATTTGATTTTTCTGCTGATACTTAAAGGGCAATCAATCATGAATCATATTCATCTCTCTTCACACTAAATAAAACACACACGCACAAATAAAATATGCTTCCTCTTCACTGACCTTGCTAACTTTTATAGCCTTCCACTATGCGGATTGGCATAAATGACCAATTCAGCAAGCCATATCATGTCAAGTGTGTCACAGCTACTTACTCACTTACTGAGACATAGAAAAGGGAAGAACCTCATTGCGTTTAATGAGCATATTGAACAAAACATGTCCGGTGGATCCACATCACAGTAACACACGTGCTCAGATTCAAGCCTTCATCTGGATCCTCTGCACTGCTGCCCTCTTGTGGTACAAAAAGAACTACTTTTAAATCCTTCAGTTCAGGGGTGTTCCATGCCGTAGACTACCTCAAGTGATGTTTTGTACTAACATGTACCTGATCTTCAAGAGCACACAGTATGATAGCCTAAATCACGAACCCATTCTTAGCTAAACATATAATTAATTAATGAGATGAATTAACTACTCACCCACATGTCGTTCCCAAGACCTTTGTTCATCTTCTGGGGAAAAAATTATATGTTTAGGATGAAAGCCAAATAGGCCATCTCCTCCCTCATTCCCCATGGGCAACGCTCCCAAATCAAACTCCAAAAAGGTAGGCAACTAAAACATCCCCAAAACATATTATACTCCTTCAGTGGTTTAATTGGAATATTTCCAATCTATGATAATACTTTTGTGGTGAATGAAACTAAAATAATGACTTTTTGTACAGATTCTTCTCCTCAGCGTCCGGGTGCGCACAACCCGGATGCCCGCGCCGGATGTCCTCTTGAAACAAAGCACAGGTGCATTCAAGGTATATGTCAGCAATGCGACTGTACATGACACTCTTGAACACGTGCCGTATTCTGACATTGAAAAGAATAAACTTTTGTATAAAGTTGTTGTTGTTGTTGTTGTTTTTTTGCTGCCTGTGCACAAATGTATAGTCGAGGCCAGCAATCCTTAAGCAATTATTGCCATTGGGCCCCAACAATCCTAATATGCTTGTATTTTTATTCATTTCAAGAGTTCACACTTAGATACTGTTTGACAACTTGTTTGCAGGTTTGACATGCTGTCCCGGGAGAGAACCCTGAGCTCGTAGGTAGTTAAGCCCAGGGCTCCCGCCAGGTCCATAGAGCATGTGAGGGGAGTACGAAGTCAGGTGTTCTCGAGAGCTCTCCCCGGCAAAAGAGGAAAGGAGGAGAAGGGGTGGATGGGGGTTTCTTCGGGAAAACAAAGATAAGGGAGTAGTTCTTAGCTAGGTTACTTATAGTGAGTTTGGATCAATCTGATTGGCTAGCTAATGAGTGTAGATGAGTGGCCAGCTGCAGTCAATCATATCACATGCTCCTCTCGAAATTAGTTTGTGAAACTTCATTTAATTTGTTGTCTTTTGCTCATAGCGCTTCTTTTCTAACATTTCTACATATCTTAATGCAATCTCTACATTTTAAATGATTTGTTTTTTTAAAACGAACTAAAAAAAACAAATTATTTTGTTTATTAAGCTAAATCTTTACCTGATTTTGACTGCTGGAACGCTCCATTAGTAGGACTGGGGGGACACATTAGCATTGATGTTATTATAATGTTAAAATTTTATTTGTTAGACCCTCATCATAGAAAATTTGCTATATGTAGAAGCTTCTAGATATTTATTGGGGCCCCCAGATTTCTTGGGGCCCTAAGCAGCCAATTATCTCTTATTGGTTAAATTGCCCCAATAAGTCAAGCCTTAATAATATTCCAATTGAACCATTACTGATCTGATAGGCTTCTGATCGTTTTTTTTTTTTTTTTGGTATTTGTATTGACTTTGAATGAGTCGGTGTCATTGCTGTCAATATGGAGGATGAGAAAGCTCTCAAATGTCACCTAATGTATATTAATTTATATCCTGAAGACGAACAGGTCTCATGAGTTTGGATTGATTTGATATTTCACAGTTTTTTTCTTCATTTTTAGGTTTTTTAGCACATTTCTAAACATAATAGTTTTAATAACTTATCTCTAATTACTGGTTTATTTTATTTTTGCCATGATGACAATTCATAGTATTAGACCACATATTTTTCAAGACACTTCTATACAGCATAAAGTGACATTTAAAGGCTTAAGTAGGTTAATTAGGTTAACTTGGCAGGTTAGAGTAATTAGGCAAATTATTGTATAATGATGGTTTGTTCTGTAGGCAGTCGAAAAATGTATAGCTTAAAGGGGCTAATAATTTTGACCTCAAAATATATATATTTTTTATTATTATTAAACTGCTTTAATTCTAGCCAAAATAAAACAAACAAGACTTTCTCCAGAAGAAAAAATATCATCTGAAATACTGTGAAAATTTCTTTGGTCTGTTAAGCATCATTTGAGCAATATATATATATATAAAAAAAAAGTTTAAGGGGGACTAATAATTCTGACTTTAACTGTATGTATATATATATATATATATATATATATATATATATATATATATATATATATATATATATATATATATATATATATATATATATATATATATATATATATATATATATCATTTTCTTTTCGGCTTTCTTTTCGGTCCCTTTATTAATCTGGGGTCACCACAGCGGAATGAACCACCAACTTATTCCAGCAAATGTTTACGCTGCGGATGCTCATCCAGCTGCAACCCATCACTGGGAAACACCCATAGTGTCTCATTCACACACATACACTCCAGACAATTTTTACCTTATCCAATTCACCTTTACTGCATGTTTTTAGACTTGAGGGGGAAACCGGAGGACCCAGAGGAAACCCACATGAGCACGGTGGAGAACAAGCAAACTCCACAGAAAATCCAACTGACCCAGCAACCTTCTAACTCTGGGTGCTACAGTTTCCCCCACAAGTCCAAAGACACGCGGTATAGGTGAATTGGGTAAGCTAAATTGTCCGCAGTGTCTGTTTGTGAATGTGAGTGTATGGATGTTTCCCAGTATTGGGTTGTAGCTGGAATGTCATCCATTGCATAAAACATATGTTGGTTAAGTTGTCGGTTAATTCCGCTGTGGCGACCCTAGATAAATAGCAATAATTATAGTTTGTTAATAATTATAATTATTGTTCGTGTTGGCTAAGTCAGTTATTAATTTTCTATTATCTACAATTTATTTTGTGTAATGTCAGTGTCAGATCAAGAAAGAAAAAAGGAAAATAACCAATCACACTTAAATTTCCCATTAGGCTAAATATATACTACAACTACGACATTTATATCAATAAACCCAACACAGTTACAATGCAGCACTCAAAATTAGGAAACACTAAAAAGTTAACAAAAATTGTGGATTAATTATATTTATTTTTTATGTATTATTTAATAGTGTAAAATTGATTTAGAAAAATAAATGTGAGTGGAATATTGAAAAGCAACTAGAAAATCTTTTCGACAAAAGTGCAAAAATGACATGTAAAAGTAATTTAAAAGATTAGTCAAAACAATTTGATGAATGAAGCGCAAGATAGAAAGCATAAAAGAAAGACAAAAACAGATTACTATTCTTTTTGAAAATGCTTTATTAAACTACCTCTATAAATACAACAATGCCAAAAAGCCTTAAACAAAACAAAAAAATGCGAGATAGAAAACAGTTCTAAACAGGTCTAAAAAAGGGGGAGCGATAAGAATATTTTGGCAACAACAATCTACATTATCTAAATGTCCTCAGCCGAGGTCACCTTGTCTTGTTTATTTGTTTTTAGTAACAAGAAACAAGTCTAAAAAGGAATAAAACAAACGCTACACATGTAGTGTTTATGAAATGATTGCAAAAGAAAGCACATTTTGCCAAAGGATGTGTCAGTTTGGGCTAATATTGACTCCACACTGGAAACATACATATAGCCGCTTTTATATATATCCACACATTTGCATTAGTTTACATGCACACATTAAACACTTTGGCAAAAAAAGGTTGTTAAAAGCACATAATGAGATGGAAAATCTTTTCAAAATATATTATAGCATTTCCTCTTACTTCATACACAAAAACAACGTACTGTATTTATATATATATTAAATATATCCTGACTGCTTCGCTCATAATGAAGGACTGGATAAGAGACAGAAAAACTACTGGGCACTGTTTACTTTTCTCAAAAAACACACAGACTTGACCAAAATCGAGAGACTTTGCCTTCGATGATGGTGATAAAAATGTGTCTTTAGCTTACTTGATGTGAACTATGGATTGTCATTCTTTATGTCTTTGTTTGCATATCATGAAGTTTTCCCCAAAACTTTCACTCAGTCTATAGCAGGCTATACTTAATAAAACATCAACTCTGTTAGAACATGAAAGCATAATACAACAGAAAGCAGCACTCTAACACTCACAGCCCCCATAGATATAACAGTATAGCAATACACACACAAAAAAAGACATAGAAAAAAATGAGAAGAGAACAGAAGAGGCACTGTGGTGTCACAAACAGTGTTTGAGAGGTCACTCGACAGACAGCAGTCTGAATAAAGGCACATGTGACATTACCAGTATTATAGAAGGCATAGTGGTGACGTACAGCAGTCTTCAGGAGGACATTGGTATGACATACAGCAGTCATTGAAAAGGCATAGAGGATATTAACAGGTTCTCTGAGCTCCCTGGTTTCAGTTTGGTCCAGTTCGATCCAGTTCTAGGAGTACTTATACCCCAAAAAATACAAAGTGCCTGCTTACACACATACATATACACACACAAGAACTTTTAACCCCCTAAAATGTTTAAGTGCACCTCAGAACAGTCATTATTATTACTAGCACATACCGTACAGTAGCTAAACCAAAGGGAGTGTGATCTACAAAAATGCAGAGGAAAACAAAGTACAAAAATGTCAGATGTGACTGCATGAATCTATAAGAGGAATTAGGAAGAGGGGGAAGAGGGAGTAGCGCATCATTAGCCTGATTTTTATCCTGCAACTCCAGGCTTGCAACTCAAGACCGTTAATAAACAACGTGAACATAATTGGTTCAGCGGTAAATGGGACAGTACTTCAGGTGTAATTTGTATTAATGGCACAAAAATGGATTCGAGGGAGCTTGTGGTCTCTTAATGATGCAACTAAGACTTCACAGGACTAGATGCTGGAATCACAGTAGTGGACTGGAAGAGTAAAGGCTACTCATAGTTGGTTAAAACAACCAGCGAGCAAAACTTACGCATCATGAGTTATGCTGTATTTTCAACCTAGCAACATTTTTTGTCCAAGTTGTGCTTTTAAAACATACTAAATGTGGTGTTTTATTCAGAAATGAAAATTCAAAAACTTTTTGAAAGTCACTTATTAAAATGCATGTCTATTGTGAATTTTTAAAGATATCAATAATTAATAACGTGGCTCACAAGAAAGTTGGTAGTAACCAGCTCATGGATGTTGCTCACCAACATTTTTTGGGTAATCAGGTCAAGAATTTTAGTGGCCAAAACGTTTGGTTAACAACATCAAGAATGTGCTTTTTAATTAATCAGAAATTTTTAGGCAGCCAAATCAAAAATGTTGGTATGTAAAACATTTACATGGCAACCAAAATGTTTCAGGTGACCAAATCAAGAATATTCGTGACCAAAATGTTTTGGGGAGCCATATCAGGAATGTTGGTAACAAAAACGTTTGGGTAACTACATTTGGAATTTACCAAAATACTTTGATTAACCATATAAAGAAGGCTGGTATCCAAAATATTTTGGGAAACCAAATTAGGAATACTGGAAACCAAAACGTTTTTGGAAACGCAAACATTTGTTTACATAGATCAAGAATGTTGGCAGCCCAAACATTTCTTATAACCAAATCATGTATGCAGGTAAGCAAAAGGCTTTGAGTAAACCATGTCAAACTAGTTTGCATAACCAAATCAAGAATGTTAGTAACCAAACATTTCTTATAACCAAATCGTGTATGCTGGTAAGCTAAAGGTTTTGAGTAAACCATGTCAACCAAGTTTACATAACCAAATAAAGAATGTTAGTAACCAAATTTTTTTGGGTGTCCAACAACATAAATAATGTTGCTTACCAGAGAGTTTTGGTTAACCACATCAAAAACATTATTTACCAAAATGTTTTAAGTAACCAGACCAAGATTGATAGTAACAAAAACGTTTGGGTAACCAGATCAAGAATGTTGTTTCCCAAAATGTTTCAATTAACCAATTCAAGAATGCTGGTAACCAAAACATTTTGGGGAATCAAATCGAAATAGCTGGAAACCTAAATGTTTTTGGAAACCAAATCAAAAATGTTGGTACACAAAACATTTTGCGTACTAGATCAAGTGGCTTGCAACCAAAACATTCTGGTTAAGCAAATCAAGTAGGTTGGTACCTAAAAAGATTTGGGTAATCAGATTACACTGGTAAAAAAATAAAATAAATTGGGGCAACCAAATCAAGAATGTTGAAATGTAAAACATTTTGTGTAACTAGATCAAGAAAATTAGCCCCCAAAATGTTTTGGGTGAACCAATCAATTATGTTGTGAATCAAAAAGGTTTTTATAATCGAATCAAAAATGTGAGTAACCAAAAGGCTTTGGGTGACCACATCAAGAATGTTGGTAACAAAAACGTTTGGGTTATTACATCAAGAAAGCTGTTTCCCAAAATACTTTGACTAGATCAAGTAAATCACATAGTTTAAATAGATCAAAATGTTGGCAACCAAAGCACTTTTTTCAATGGTAAGCTAAACGTTTTGAGAAAACCATGTCAAACAAGTTTGCATAACCAAATCAAGATAAAAAGTAACAAAATTATTTTAGGTAACAACCACATCAATATTGTTGCTTACCAGAAAGTTTTGGTTAACCACATCAAGAATATTGTTTACCAAAATGTTTTGGGTAACCAGATCCAGATTGATAGTACTAAAAACGTTTGGGTAACCAGATTAAGAATGTTGTTCCCCAAAATGTTTCAATTAACCAATTCAAGATTACTGGTAACCAAAACATTTTAGGGAATCAAACCAAAATAGCTGGAAACCGAAATGTTTTTGGAAACCAAATCAAAAATGTTGGTACAAAAAACATTTCGCGTACTAGATCAAGAGTGTTGGCAACCAAAATGTTCTGGCTAAGCAAATCAAGTAGGCTGGTAACTTTGGGTAATCAGATTAAGATTAAAATTTGGCCAAACAAATGAAAAATAATCTCATTTGTTCCATAGAAAAAAAAAAGTATCACACTGTTAGAAGAATATTTGGTAAGTAAATGATGGCAGCGCTTTCAATTTTAGGTGAGGCATCCTTTTAACAAGAGACAAGTGTTATTCGAAACATATTTAAGTGAAATTAAGCTTTTTCTCTTTTTTTCTGCATTCACTTGGACAATTATTTGGCCTATGAGAATGAGAATGATATCAGTGTTATATTATCTTCCAGTTTAAAAAAGAAAAAAATGATTCAGATGAAAGCATCTGAAAAATCTTCAAACCCACTAGAGAACACAATCTTAAAAAAATAGTCTAATATAAAAAGGAAAAAGCAATAAAGGAGTAAAAACAAATGCAAGTATGCTCATATGATGAACTCTCATGCAGGAAACCCAGTGGACGGAAGATTCCAGCGTCTTCAAAACATTTCACAAGAATATATATATATATATGTTATAAACTCAAAGCACAGCATTTTCATGAAACACTTTACGTCTTCTACTTCTGTGGTTGTTGAAGTTCCTGCTCAGCAGTATCTTTTTGTTCATTTTGTTTTCCTTCACAAAACAAAAGTAAATGGACTACAGCACAGAGACGAGTTAAATACGTCCACAAATTCTACACCGTTCCTTCAGTATTCTTCAGGCGGTGAACGCAGAGGAGTGACATTAAGATTGTGCCTCTCTGGCTCACGATTCTCATCTGGAGTGTTTGTGTGTGTCTGTGTGGGAAACACGGCGATATGTCAGTAGATGTGCTTCTGCAAGTCTTACGGTTTGAAATTCTTCATATGAACATATCACTCGGAGTCAGTCCACCACCATACAGGTGATCAACTTAAAAACAAGACCTCTGCGGAATGATAAAATATGAAAACGCACATACAAGAAGAACAAAAGTTCATTCATTCAGTCGTGTGATGGCTTTGGAAAATCAGCAAGCTGGTCGATTCCTTTAAGATGTGGAACTGACAGACTGTTTCCCATTGGTCTAAAGGGTAAAAAATGGGTAAAGTTCTGGTCACATTGCAGGGTTTGAGTCCACAACACATCACGCAGAAGTCTACCTATCTAGTCAGTAGTAAATAAAAGTGGTTTTGACCTGGGTCATACGTCTGGATTAATAAACATGGGCCAGGGGGACTGATGGTGATGCGAGTAAATTTAGCAGAACATCTACGTCTCTGCTGCCAGCTTTAACTTCTGCAGGAATCTAAAGGCTTCCAGGGAGCTTCACACGAGTCAGAAGGTGTTAGTTTTATTGTGAGTGTGTCAGTTTCGCTCTGCGTGGTTCGACTTACCAGCAGACCTCATAGATGTGGGGTAAATGTCTGATGGCCTGTGGTGCGTGTAATAGTAAGTCATTGTGACTGATGCTGCGGGTGTCTCAGTCAGTAGGTCTGGTATACATCATGAATGGGCATCTGGAAGGTGGCTGCAGGGAATGCCTGGGGCATGTACCCAGCGTACCCTCCGTAGGCGGCAGCCACAGCAGCATTCTTCTGCAGTGCTGCCAGCGTGGCTGTGTTGGCATGGGCAGCGATAGGCATGTATCCGGCTCCATATAGACTGGCAGCTGCAGCCGGGATCCTCTGGATGTTATGAGCCATGGCATAGACAGGGGTTATTGGACGACCCTGGGAGATAAAAAGAGATTGGGAAATTTGGTGTGATGTTGACAAATATTTAGATTTTGGTTGTGTTTACATTTTTATACAAATAAAAAGTGACTCTTGCCTGAGCTGTGCATATTTAGACTATTGCAAATAGGCTTTTTTGCATTAGTGATGAGTCATTGTTGACCGATTTGTTCGTTTTGAATGAATCTTTTATGTGACTCGAGAACAATGAGTCCTGTCTGGGCATGATTTGTTCATTCGCACATTTGTGCAGGTGGAGGAGAAGATTCGTTACTTTTTTTTTGAGTCTTCAATCGGGTTTGAGGATTTCATTTGTCATGTAAAAGACAGAAGCCAATCGTATGCATTTAGAGCCAGAAAAAGATTTGATCCTTCCATCTCTCACCTCATGCTGTCACATGATGAACCAACTACTCAAAAACCAGTAGACTCGAAACTAATTTTAGGTCCTTTTAGCTCAGACTGTGTGCATTGGTTAAGCTTATATAATACTGTCAGTGTCACGTGAATGATCAACTCAAATTTGAAAACATGTCAGAAGACATAGATTTGTCTGAGATAATCAGACAAAAAAAACAGGTTAACAATGAATGATTATTTTGTCTTTCTTATAGCATTCTAATGACTTGTTTGTATAGTGATCAACATTTCGGTTAGTTTCTAGATGTGTCTGCAAGCAACTCTGGCAAACTGTACGGATGAAATGACAAAAACAAAGATTTGTTCATCTCGATCAACGAGACCCAAAAGTCTGAGTTAGTCAAATGATACCCATTACTATTTTGCATGCAACATTTCACTGATTCTCATTTCCTTACACACTGTCCTTTTCATATTGTCGTGAAGGTGAAATATATGACTCTGTCAAGAATTGTGGGTACATTTCAAGCATTTTTCATTTATTTTTCTTGTGTATATGTAATTTGAAACAAACTGATACTATTTGTTGTTTCTAACTGTTACTATTTGTTGTTTAACATACTGCTAAATGGGTAATACTTTATTTTGATGGTCCATTTGAGTATAAGTTGATATACTCCTTCAACGGACATTGAACAGGCTATAAGAAACTTTGCAAGTACATGTCAACTTACTCTAACTCAAACCCCAACCCAACAGTCTACTTATTATCTAATGAGAATTAGTTGACATTTAGATGCAATGTAACTTCAACAAACGTTAAAAGTTGAAATTTTTATCCATTTTGGGCTTTAGCTGAAGTTGCTAATTTCAAATTAGATAACACATGACATGTCTAAATATCATTTTATGCATAATTTGGTTATGCATTATTATATTTCAATAAAATATCATAATAACCGAGTTGACATATAACTTATCTACTATTGGTGTATCATAAATATTTTTTACACCAGAATGAGTGAAGGAAAATGATGTGCCTCGATTTCTTTCAGAGTTTACCGCTAGAGGAAGTGACATCACTTTTAAAGACACATGCTTTTTATTTCAGTGCTTTACAGAATGTTCTGCCTTTTTATAACCAATGTTAGAGAGTTGGCCATAAAGAAGGGACAGACCAACACAATCTCACGGCAATTCGTAACTTTTTGACTTTGTGGTTAATTCGTATGAATTCGTACGATCTCATTTGAACAATTTAGTACGATTTGCTTATCTACCAATGATGGTTTGGGGTTTGGTGCCACTCCTCCTTTTTACATTGGTAAAAAGTTATGTAAAAAAGAGAAGTGGCACCAAACCCCTCCCCTAAATAAATACAAATTAACCACTAAACTGACACTACATAAAGTACTTTAGATCAGTCTGGACAGACGCAAAATGTCATGACAAATATTTTAATAAAGTAAATGAATTTACAAGTAATACAGAAAACAGATATTTTAAGCTAATAGTTAAATAATACACACAAAAAAGACAAAAATTAAATGTGATTATTTGATAATAAAAAAAGTCAAAAATGGGTAAAGATTAAGTCTTTAAAATAATATTTTCAAGACAAAATTTTCATAAATACACATACAAATGTTATTTTAGGGATAAGTTGATCTAATTAGTGCCAAAACTGCTTTATTTAAAAAAAAAAATAAATAAATAAAAAAGGAAAAAATAAATAAAGACGCAAAATCTACCCACAATTCTAGAATCACCCATATGACATAAATGATAAATAACACCATTCTGATTAGACATGATACATTTTTGATCAGTATTGGGATTATATTTCTGATATTTTCTTATAAAAGCTTCACATTTATTTCCTTCTCACGACTTATATTTTTTGAAAAAATAGGTAGTCACATATTATTATTATTATTAATATTATTCATTATTATTTGGCCTCCTTTCAAATCATGAAGGGGAAATTAAATAGGAAATTAGTGGAAGCAGAACACAAATTACGGAAAGTAATTGCGAACAGGTATAACTTTAAAAGTTTAAGTTTAAAAGCTTCTATCAAGCTTATATATTTTTCCAGTTACATCAATTCGAAATTGAGCAAAATATTAAGAAAGTGCAGTAACAGAATTTCAGATCAAGAGATATAATTTGAGGGATATAATTCTACTTCCTTTAATTCCAAACCAAATATTTGCTACTGCACTCCAAATTCAACTCTAAAGTCACGATAGCAATAACAAAGCCATATTGAAGTGCAAGTAAACACTCACACCCCATGCATGCCGTGCTTGCACAGTAAATATCAAATATGTTTTTCTTTGGCTGTTACTGTGTCATTTTCACTTTCACTGTGAACATATAAATAGGCTCATGGTGTTAGAGTTATCTTGGTGTTATAATAACTGTGAATCGTCCCATCTGTTCAGGTGCATCTCAGTACCTGGAAAGGCGGTGGTGTGGAGACTGCAGGTATGACCGCTGCGGTGGCCGAGGCAGCTGTGGGGTCATGCTGGAGGGCCAGAGGGTTTATCAGGTGCTCCACCGGGTGGATCTTCCCTTCCTCCATTAATTTAGTTGCAGGAGCAGCGGAAAACACAGTAGGGTACTGGGCACCGAGTGCTGGAAGAGCCACTGTACGCACACACATACAATTAGAACAATGGAAACAAAAAATCAACAGACTATATCCACATTATTTTTTTTTCTGCACGGGACTAATGCATTTCGAATTATGGGGATTGGAAAACTTCCTTTCAAAGGAACGTAAACTGTTTTAAATAACAAGTCTGCACTAAAAATATGCAACACAATCTCACTGCAATTCGTAACTTTTTGATTTAGTGGCTAATTCGTATGATCTTATTCGTACAATTTAGTACCACTTGCTTTCACCCGACTGAACTGAATTAGCCACTAAAATGACAAAATGTTAAACAGTTATGTTTTGTGAGATCAGGCTGAAATATCCCTATCCACTTTGAAAACTGATTGCTATATTCATTAAAAATAACGTTACATGTGACAATGTTGTATATAGTAGTGGCCAAAGCCAAAGCTCTTTTGAGTTCACTGTTTTGTTCCAAATTGTTTTCTTTCTATTTTTCATACAGTATAGTATTCAATTCATGTGTAATATTGAAAGCATCTGTAAAATTCACTGCATCTGTAATATTGATGCGTAAAGACTTGTTACGAGTTTTCAAGGTTATTCGTGGTGTTTTGTGAGTAATTTGTACTTTTTTTTACTCTACTTTTCTTTTGTACTGCACTCAATGGAACTGAACTAGGGTGCGTTTCCGAAAACGATGGTTAGCCAACTAAAGTCGCAAGTTGCGTTGTTACAAACATAGTTTGTTGATTTGGCATTTCCCAAATTCGTCGTTCCAACGAACAATCGCAAACTGCTTTGCAAACTTGTATGCTTACAACTACACCACTAGAGCTGTACTGTTCTGTAATTTTACAGAAAATATCTCTACATTATTCACAGTAATTTTTTGTCTTTTCATATTATATTCAAAACTTAGTAAAATGACAAATAATCTCTCTAAATTATCAGTTTGACTTTCATGTTAGGTACTTTATTATTAAAGTCAAATTACTGACATTTGTGTTTTTTATACAGTGAAATTACATTATTATTTATACAGTATTTTTTCTGTTATTTTGAATTATATTCAAAAGTTCGTAAAAAAATACAAACAATATCTGTAAATTAACAGCTTGACTGTTGTTTTATGTACTATATAAGTAATGACAAATTACAGCAATTTGTCTGTTTTATACAATAAAATTGCCAAATTATTTTTTCCTGTTTTTTGAAGTACATTTAAAATTATGTTAAATTAAAGTAGTAAATTGTAATGACTTGCTCTGTAAAAAAAAAAAGGTCGTAAAAAAAGGTCAAATGACTGGCAGCTACGGCTGCTAAACAAAAACCATAAAACTACGGTAAAATTTCTTTGTTGAAATAAAGTGCAAAAATAATAAATCCACAGATATTTTCATTCAAATGTTTACAGAAAAACACTGTTATTTTACAGACTTTTCCTTGATAATTATGATCGAACACCATCAATAAAGTGACTGCACTAAAAGCTCAAGAGATTTTATGGTTTTTGTTTGGCAGCCGTAGCTGCCAGTCATTTGACCTTTTTTTTTTACGATTTTGTTTTTTACAGTTTAGTTAGAAACATAGTTCCTGGCTGTGTTCTATTCCCAGTTATCCACCCTATGCCCTATTCATTTAGAACAAAGGTGTCCAAACTCAGTCCTGGAGGGCCAGTGAAGAATGCCTAGAGCTTGATTAGCTGGTTCAGGTGTGTTTAATTGGGGTTTGAACTAAAATATGGCAGGACACTGGCCCTCCAGGACCGAGTTTGGACCCCCCTGATTTAGAACATTTTAACATTTAAACTTGGAATAAGCTTTTAGTTAGCTTTTGTAAGGAAATTTATGTTTTAAAATAGAATATGTAATGTTCTTAATAATATTTGTAAAGGAAACACAGGCTCTATATTTGCCATTTACATATATTTCAATTAAGTAAGGTTTATTTATAATATAATTTCGAGAGGATCACGTGCTGATGATTTATAACAGCCGGTCTCGTATTAGCTAATCATTATCTTCCAATGATACGAGCCCTAAGCTACTATAAATAACCACAGTTTTCAGTCCATTTTATCTTCGCTTGGAAGAAACCCCCCTTACTCCCCATTTCTCCTCCTTTACTATTGATCGGGCGGCACGGTGGCCCAGTGGTTAGCACTGTGAGCCCCACAGCAAGAACACTGCCGGCCCTGGTCCCGCCTAGCCGGTAGGCGTTTTTGTGAGGAGTTTGTATATTCTCGAGAACGCGTGGGTTTTCCCCGGATTCTACGGTTTCCTCCCACCATCCAAAGATATACAACAGGCATAACAATCAAGCACTTGTCTAACCCCTTTTTCTCACTTGTTCCCCTAGCTACCGCAGCCGGGGAGTTCTGAGATCCACCGAGCTCAGGCCCCCCTCTCGCTCTGTGAACGGGAGGAAGCCCTGGGCTCGAGGATCCCTTGAGCTCGGGGCTCTCTTCCGGGACAGCATGCCAAACAAGCTTTTGATAGATCATCAGCTAAGTGTGAACTCTTGAATATGAAAAACGAGTGCATGTTTTTACCAAAACTAATATTGGATTTTTTTTTTTTTTATGTGTGTGCGTGTGCATGTAAAACAATATAATTTGCACAAAAAATGATGGGGTTATTCTCTAAAGAAGTTGTTACCACCCCATTTAGAGCATCATTATGGATGTTTTACGTTATGACTAATGTGGTTCAAACGATGGATCTGCGACAGAGAAACTACAGGTTTTAAGGCTTGTCACTTCATCGTTCTTGCACCCCTGAGTGTGTTTGGGACAATTTAATGTTTATGTTCAATCCACTTAAACTAATTAGGTTAACTTAATTC
This sequence comes from Danio rerio, assembly GCF_052040795.2. Lineage (NCBI taxonomy): Eukaryota > Metazoa > Chordata > Actinopteri > Cypriniformes > Danionidae > Danio > Danio rerio. The sequence goes on from NC_141021.1 coordinate 20,841,707, forward strand.
CTCCATGTTATCCCAACACAAATTGATTGTGTGTAACCCAGCATTTTTTGTGTGAGGAAAATACTGGCATCTCAATGTAGCCATTTTTTAAAAACAATTAGTATACAGTTTAATGGACGTTACTCCCATAATTCATGAAAAGCATCATGGGGTGCAGGAAAAAAAATGGTGAATAGATATTACAGGACACAAAAGCTGATTTTGTGCATTACTAAAATGTGTACTATGTGAGGTTATAGAATTCAAAATAAAAAAAATAAGGAATGCAGGAAGGACAAATACAAGTCAGAAAGTGCAAGAATGACAGAAGGGATATGCAGGAAAAGAGAGAAAGACTGAGACTTATACAACCTGTCCTCATTTAACAAGTGTATGACTCAGCTTAAGATTAGTGACAAAAAAACACACACCCACACACGGCCACGTACACATTGTCTTTCACACACATTGTTTCCATGCACAAAAACTCTTTTCATTCCCCATTTTAATTCAGACTTAGGATCAGTAGGTTTTAGTTGACGTCAGAATACTCCAGTCAGGAGTTTGCAGAATTCTGCAAGATCAGTTAATTTAGACACAGAGCAGCCGATTAGTAAGAAAATAATGTCATTAAGAACTTTGAACTCAATGCCCAAACAAACAGTCTCAAACACTCTCAAAAGTATTTTTACTTGTAAGTTAGGTCTCTGGCTTGATTAATTAAAGTGTCTTTGTTTAAAGAGGCACATAAATTAAATTTATAAGCTCTCAAGTGATCCCAAACCTCGAATATTTTCTTTTTTCTGTTGTACAAAAAAGAAAATGCTTTAATGAATGTTGGAAACCGGTAGCTATTGACATAAATAGAAGACTTTTTTGACATTCTTCAAAATATTTTCTTTTGTGTTCAACAGAAGAAACATGAGAAGTTTGTAAGTTCAATCATCTGATGACAGATTTTTCATTTTTGAGTGAACTGTGCCTTTAATACCAGTTTATTCAAATAAATGTGTTATATGTAGGGGTATATCAGATTTTGAGAGTATTTTTGAGAATTGTTTGAACATTCTATATATTATTAAAACAACTTTTATGCAACATAAGAAAAATCTAAATCAGCTATCAAACAGAAAGCAAGTTAGTGTTCCACTCCAAGCCAGTAGGGGCAGCATAGTCACAGAAATCCATATCTTTATTTTAACTCCAGTAGAATTGGCACTGTAAATCAATGAATTGTGAATCGAGAAAAGATTCCGAAATTTTCGGAACGAGTTCTCTCTTGAATCGATTCAGAGTTTAGCTTTTACCACCAGATGGCACTATATGCTTTACATACAGCCACACTTTGCTAATTCTTACACATCCCACTTGAACATAGAACAATCATTTATAAAGTGAAAGATTTAATGAAAGATTTAAAGTGAATTCCAAGAGTGTTCCTTCATAGTGATCTGTGTTTACATCAATCATTGAAAAACCTACTTAAAACTTAAATCATAAATCTACTTAGTGTATGATGAAAAACTAGCCTAAAGCGCAATCTGCTGTTAAAAACGGCTCTGAATCGAGAGAGAGAATCACGATGTATTCCAAAAATCAACCCATGAATCACAAAACACTGATTTATAGTTCCAGCCCTGAACTCCAGTATCCTTGAGTGTTTTTATTTTTAAGTAGAAGCCAAATCTAAGAATATAATGAGGTTTAATTGTCAGTAATAAATAGAATTTCACCCCCCAAAACAAAGTTTCTATATTCTGCCTCCACTGAATGGAGTAGAGCACAACTAAATGAAGTTCAGTATGTATGTGCTTTAATTTTCACACTGACTTGTGCCAGGCTTGATGCCCACTGGGTTCACAGCTGCCAACTCTAGATTAGACATGATCTCGTAAGGTTTGTCCGGCAATTTGGTCTTTCCTTCATGGTAGCGGCTGTAAATGCCTCGGCCAGCTGAATAGCCACCAAGGTATGAGCCGCGGGGCCCTGGGCCCCTGCTACTGGCCCCGGCACGACCACGGCCTCTTACAGTACCTGCTTGAGATACAAATGAAAGGACGTGCTGTTCAGGCACAGTGCCGCAAGGAGCAACCTAATTATATATAAATACTAGTCACCTCATTGTTTGAGAGCATAAAAAGTCATTAGCTACTGTGTCACCTTTCTGTTTTATAGTTTTAGGATTGAGGATGTGGGAGTGGCTATAAATAAAGCAGTATTTAGGCAGTATTACTCATCAGTATATTCAAATTGCTGCCAGTGTGAATGTGTCTTAATCCTCTATTAATTTGCTTCTGTTCTTTGAGGTGGGAGCGGTGGTGTTTGAGTAATGTTGGAATTAAAAGTAAAGATAAAGTTTTCATTTAATCAGATAATGGATGAGCATTTGCAATCACAACTCGTTGGTCAATTTGAAAAAGGAGCATGATCTCAGTTGTTACAAACCCAACCCAAAACCACAAGCATTTGTAATCGATGATTATGGGTTAGGAAATATAATAATGCCAGGTTCCCATCATTAGATTCAGGATCATACTTTTTGGAGATCTCAGTTCTTCAGCAAACTGTGTGCCATCTAGTGGCCACACTGAAGATATGATTAGCAACAAACAGGGCAGAGCTTCTAGTTTTCAGATGCATCTTTTCAAGGAGTCATTCTCAAACGGTTTTGCTTGGATTTTATGTTTGACATCAAATAGCAGCTAAAAAGAACCTTTTTATTTCATCTTCAATAAATAAACTTTATTCAAATCATTAAGAAAACAGATTTATTTTAACTTTGCCATGATGACACTAAATAGTATTTTACTAGATATTTTTAAGACACTTCTATACAGCTTAATATGACATTGTTAATTAGGTTAATTAGGCAGAATAGGGTATTTAGGAAAGTTATTGTATAACAATGGTTTGTGTAGACTACCGAAAAAATATAGCTTAAAGAGTTTTTTTTTTTTTTTACCTTAAAATGTTTATTAAAAAATAAAAACTGCTTTTATTCTAGCCAAAATAAAACAAATAAGACTTATATTGTGAAATATAAGACATAATGTGAAAATGTCCTTGCTCTGTTAAACATTATTTGGGAAATATTTTCAAAAAGAAAAATTCGAAGGGGGGCTAATAATTCTGACTTTACTCATTTACTCATGTATACATATGCATTGAAAAGTAAATGTAATCAATGTCACAAATTTCCACAAAATAAATAACATATTGCAACGCAAAATAACATATCAACCTATAAAGTCCTTACAGGGAGTTTTTTTATGCTTTGCATAGTTCTTTATTTCTGCCGCTGGATAAAAAACACAAAAAGTCTTTTTTTTCTCTCTCATAATTTAGACTTTACTCAGAATTCTATTTTTTTCTCACAAGTATGAGAGAAAAACACAAAAATTGCATGGTTTAAAGACAGAATTGTGAGCCATACAGAATAAGCTTGCAGTAATGAGTTTTTTAGAACTGTGAGTTTATATCATATGTATCAATGTGGGTTTATATTTGCCAAATCTGACTTTATTACTATTAGTGTAGATTTTGCACTGCTGCCTTAATATCAAAATCTTATGGTGTAATTCTGAGACAAAAGGTCAGAACTGTGACATATAAACACATTTTCAAGGCAAATGTTTTTAGCAATATTTTAGCCACCAGTTGAGAAGCACTTTTTGAAAAGATTGAAAGCTCTGGGTTAAAGAGGATATCATAACATAAACTGTAATGCATGCCCTTCATTTTCTTGTACAGATCGAGTCTGATTATGTGTGTGCAGTAAATACGAATGCTAAGCAAAAGATAGTTGGAAAACAATCTAGTCTCCCACCTATATTCAGTAGCATTACAGACAAGGTCACCAACAAAAATCACATACAAACATGATGTATCTGATTTGCCAAATGGTTATTAATATAATTTTTTTAAAGAAAGAATCACATTTGTTCAATCTGATATATTAAAGAGAGATAATGAGTTCTCCAACCTTTAATGAAGTAGTCTCGGTTGGGTCCGATGAGTGTGTTGTATGGATAGCCATAATAGGCCAGTGTGTATGGATCACACTGATACACATAACTTTGTTGGGTGCTTTCGACAGTTGTGGCAGCTGCTGTTCCCTTCGATGCTTTCTGATAGCGGGTGTATTGCTCTTTATCCACAGGCTTGGCCAGGGTCACTTCTATACGGGAACCTTCGATCTCTGTGCCGTTCAGGTTGTCCATTGCAACCACAGCATCGTCTCGACTGGCAAAGTGAACAAAGGCGTAGTCTCGGATTTTTTTAACACGCTCCACACAGCCAGGGTTGAACTGGCCGAAGGTTTGGCGCAGAATCTCCTCGCTGGTCTCGATCATCAGGTTCCGCACATACAGGATCTTCACTGTTTCCATCACATCCTCGTCCACGTCAATCTCAGGTTCGGCCCAGTCGACTGCAATCTGGTGACCCCAGAGCTGCAGAAACGAACATAAAGACAAACACACACTCACAAACAGGTTTAAAGTAGTAGAGATTCAGTTATGGAACAAAGAAAAGTTCACTCAAAAAAAGAAAATCATTTTAACATTTATAACGCCCTCTGGTGTTTTTATTCCAGAAAAACCCCCCAAAAAAGTTCAGAAAATCTCCACACAGCCATTTTTTCAATAGTATTTCTTCCGAAAGCACAAATATAAATGATTAAAGCACCATAGAAGTTCGTGGGTGAGTTGTGAGCTTTATTACAAGTCTTCACAAGCCATTCAGTTGTTTCGTGTGATAAACAGAGCAAATCTGGAGGCATTAAACTAATATTTCTCTCCAGCTAGCTGTTAATTGCCACAGCTCATTCACCGAATCAGTGAGTCAAACAGTGTGTTAGAATCAGAACTCAGAATTAAATCGGTCCTATTTTTAATTGGTAATTAATTACACCTGATAGAAAAATACAATTCATTAAACATGTACACAGACATCACCTATACACTATATAACTGCAGGTTAATTATGTTTAAATAACTTGAACTGTTAAAAGCTGTTATAGTTGTTAGTTAATTAGTTTAAGTTATTAGTAACTAATAAAGCTATAGTTAATAAGAATCTTAACTTTTCCGAATTTGATTGTAGTGCAACAATGTGCAACTTTTGTAAAGCTGCTTTGAAACAACAATTATTGTGAGAAATGCTATACAAATAAACTTGAATTAATACATCAGCTTTTTTTTCACAAAGATTACTCGAAATCAGTTATCTTGAAAAAAATAATCTGTTCAATCATCTGAATGACCCAATCTTGATCTCAACTACAGAATAATTAAACTTTTAACTTTAATTAATTTAAAAAATTAGTAGCTTACTAAACTTTACCTTCCTCATAGATTAATAGCTATCACTTTTGTTGTATACAAAAATAACTGTGTGATTCTACATAAATGTCTCCTTCTCTTAGTACATACTTAAAAATAAAGGTGCTTTATAGAACCAAAGAATCAGAGTAGCAGTGGGAAAAAGACCTAATTCGGTTGGCCTCCCAACACTCTCAAAACACTGCACTATTTCATGCATACTTTTAGGTAAACTGGAATTATAATATTTCTATAAATACAAACAATAAATTTAAATGAGTACTTATCCATAATTTTATTTGGATTGTGCCATTGCAGTGCTCCATGGGATTGTTGTTCTTCTCCTCATTAAAGCTATTATTAAGTACACAGTCTTGTACCCTTTTGTCAAATTTTCATCTACTCGATTGCTTCAAATTAAAGTTTGTAATGTTGTGATTTACTTCATAGTTGGCTGGTTTGATTCATGTGCTTATAACAAAAAAAAATGTAATTCTATGAAGTAATTGCAAGGATATGCTGAAGAAAGGTGAGCAAAAGTTAGCATTAATGGCATCATAAAGAACAGTTCACAAAGATCTGTGGATCTTTAAAACTTCACATTTTACTTTACATTATTAAAATTTTGCTCACAATTTATTCAAGTTATAATCCTCGATATTAACAAACCATTAACGATGAAAAAACGTAGGTATAGTTTAGGTATTAGATTGAGAATCTGAAATATAATCATGTGAAATATGTACTTTATAAGTAAAAATAAACAGCATCTTAAAAATAATCAATATCTTAATAATATGCAGGTAACAAGCCACTAGTTAAAAGTGAGAATTGCTACTTATTCATTGATTAATTTTCCTTCAGCTTAGACTCTGATTTATCAGAGGTCGACACAGCAGAATGAACTGCCAACTACTCCAGCACATGTTTTACGCAAAAGATGCACTTCCAGCCTACACTACAGCCAATTAAGTGTATTCAATTCACCTATACTGCATAACTTTGGACTGTGGAGGAAACCGGAGCATCCAGGGGAAACCCACGCAAATATGAGGAGAACATGCATACTCTACATATAAATGCTAACTGGCCCAACCGGGACTCCAGCCAGTGACCTTCTTGCTTTGAGGCGACAGTGCTAACCACCAAGCCACCAAGCCACAATTACCACTAATGTGATGTGTTACCAAAATATTTTTTTACAGTAAGAAAAAAATGGTTTTAAAGCCCCAGTGACAAGAAACAAAAGTAAATTTCCTTTTTTGGAGTGAACAATTCCATTGATTTTGATTGTAACTAAGATTAACCTGAATTCGTCCAGGCATAAGCTTTCTTCTGGCCATAGCAGCAGCACGGTGAGACTCATACTCTACGAAAGCAAAGCCACGATTCTTCATCTTATCCGCAGCGCTGGCGTACACGATCACATCCAGCACCCCCTCTGTCACCTTGGAAACTTCCTCCAGGATCTCCTCCCGTTTCTTGGTTTTTGGGATTCCTCCAATGAAGAGGCGGCAGTTGTCTACGCTGGAGCACACACCTAGCAATCTCCCAGGACGGATCTCGAAGTTATTGAGTTCACGGACCGCTCGCTTTGCCTCGTGCTTCTGCGTGTACATGACAAACGCATAACCACGGTTCTTCCCGTCAAAGTCCATCATAAGGCGCATCTCGTAGATCCGTCCCACGCTCTCAAATACTGGCACCAGCTCATCCTCGTAAACGTCACGTGGGATTTTACCAACAAATATTTCACAACCGCGGGGAGGGGAAGTGCCTTGCCAGCCTGGAGGTGGGCCGTATTTGCGCTGTCCGTTTTCTTGCACCATGCCATACCCGGACCGTTCCATCAGGGACACCAGCGCTGCTTCATTAGGGGCTCCAGCTACTCCCTCTGGGACGGTGCAGTGATGCTGCGGATGTCCAGAGGAGGATTTGGAGGAGGAGGATGGGCTAGGGTTACTCATAGCAACGGCAGAGGCGGAGTCTTCTGCTGTCATTCTGAAATAAGCATCCAATCAGGACTGGAGTCTGAGAAGAGAGGGAAAGTTTGAAAATGTTCTATGAGCATCATCATTAAATTCATAAGCAATTACAAAAAAGACAATTGTTTAATGTTATGACTAACATTGAAAAGTTAGTATTAGTGATGTTATGAAGATGTTATTTTCTTCACATTATATTGGTCACATTTTATTAAAAGGTACAATTCTCACTGTCAACAAACAATTAACAATATCTTTTAGCTCAATAAATTCCTAATTTTCTGCTTATTGGTTAATGTTAGGGATAGTCCAAATCAGAATCCTTTGAGTATCTACTGATAATGAAATCTGATATTTTAATAATACATAAAAAAAAAAGAATAAAGCAGAGCGATGAAACAGATCTAGGATGTTCCTTCTTTTTTATTTAATTCACCTTATTTTAACATTCAACAACTCTGTTAACAAACAGGGCACTTCTTTAAGGTAGCTTGAACAATCAGGTAATAAATAACATCAATTTTTCACTTTTTGACTTCAGTGCAACAGTAAATATTTTAGAAAAATTGAATATAAAAACAAATAGCACCTCAACTTAAAAACCTGACAGGCAATCCCAAGTTCACATATGTCACAGTTTGCTATGGCAATGTAGTCATCATCAACTTTATAATACTCCAAGTTATGTCATGCCGTACGCGTTGCTGTTTCTGTGTGAAGTCAAGAAAGAGGTTTAACTCTGTGCCACCGCATAACTATAGATGTGTTAAAAAAAATATGAGAATTATACATATATACTCGAGTCCTCATCGGGAGATAACATCCGATTCTAATCGAGTTTGAAATCGCGTGATCGGGCCTGATTTCCAATCACATGATCGGATCTGGACATCCCTAATTATTATGGAGGTAGTTCGGTTTAGATTTTGGCACTTATTTGCTAATAAATGTTATAGCTACAGCATATATCAGATAAAAAATAACTAATTAAATGAACAAACTAAATAATTAAATAAATAATAGGTTAATTAATTAGTTAGAAACTAACTAATTGTTTTTATTGATATTAATCACAATCGCATTATATATAGATAATGAAAAGTTTTTGATTTTGAGACTTGCTAATGAATATATTCAGGGACGGAATAAGTGATTTTGTGGCCCTAAGCAATTCCAGCCATAGGGCCCAAGTCCTGCTCACTTTCAACTTTTATTTAATATTTATTTATATTGCTTTTTATTTTTATATCATTCAATCTTCTTTTCAACATTTTAAACTAATGCAATTCTTACATTTTAAATGATTAGGTTTTTTAAATGAATTTACAGCTTAAAATAGGGATTTATTTTACTGCTAGACTGCTCCATGATGGATATTTTATTTTGTGATATTATTACTATTCTATAACATTATTTTATTATAATATTATATTTGATTGTATATTAAATAATATTAAATTATGCTAAAATTGTATTTGTTTAACTTTGTTCATATATAGTTTATATATGATAATTTATACTTCTAGATATTTATTGGGGGCCCCCAGATTTCCTGGGTCCCTAAGCAGCCGCTTACCTCTCTTAATGGGTAAATACACTCCTGATTATATTTAAGTTGCATTAGCTGTTTGTGTGTTTTTAAACATTAACTTCTATTATTTTATTAAATATTACATATACAAAACGTTCTCATCTAATCTTTCCTGGTCCATTAAAAGATCTGATTAATGCATTTAATTATAAAATATAATAAATTGTTAGTCCTATTTTTCTCTGTATAACACACACACACACACAAAACATAAATCCTCTTCCACACACAAAGCTGCCTAATAAACCCCAGTAAGCCGCATCTACATTTTTCAGCATGGAAGAAATCTCCAAATCCTTAGACCAGAATTTTCCATAAGTAGAAAACAGACACATTTAAATAAACCACAAAATGTTTGACAAAGACATCGTTGAAGAAACTGCGCAGATTCTGTCACACCACTCTGCTGTTAGATGGCTCTATTCAGTCATTTATCAGTCAGCCGGACCTTGATGCCCGCTTACAGGGTAAGGTAGTTAGGTTGCTTAGCAATAAAACCATGGTTACACACACAGAGCATGCTGACCCACGCACAGCTTAACCTGGATCTACACAACTAACTTCACATAAGTACACACTGACACCAAAATCCATGCACACACAACTACCAGGACAAGAAGCAACAAAAAAAATGTAATAGTTATTAATTAATTAGTCATTCACTCCAGAATTAAAGTTCAAACGTTCAAATGAGCAACTAGAAGACACACCATGCTGAAATACCTGGTGTTTTCATGATGAGTTGAGAGGCTTGCTGAAGGAGCATGTGACTGTGAGGCTGGAATAACAGGCAACTCAGCAGTACTAAAGCAAAGCTCTCACACACACACATATCCACGACACTTCCTCATTCACACGCTGACACACACATATGCTGAAAATCAGAACATGTGTGGCTCAAGGCCTGGCTGAAACAGGAAGAAACGTAGACCGACTAATCACGAGCCAAAAGGACCAGGCAGACCAGCCAATAAGAGATATCTATGCTAATGAGTCTGTACGCTCTTTAGAAAGGAAACTTCATTGGCATTGGTGGTTCCACACTGTAAACCCAATAAGTTGAGGTAACTCAAACCATTTCAGCAAACCATTTAAGTTCAAAACTAAACCTAATGAGTACTGTGAACTTAACCCATTTGAGCGAATGAAGCAGTTTAAGCACATTAAAACCCAATAAGTTAAGGCAACTCAAATCGTTTGAGAAAACTGATTGCTACAAACCATTTGAGTTAAAAACTGATCTATATGAGTACTGTGAACTTACTCCATTTAAGTTGGAGTAATGAGGTATTTAATTAACTCGTTACATTTAACACTGAGTTCAAAACCCTTTTCAAATGAGTAAAATTAACTTTCTGCAAATTGAGTTAACTACACTTAATATGGTGGCTTGAAAAAGAACGCATTTCAAGAACGCATCTCCTCCTAGACCGTTCATACTACAACCAACAAACTAACTCTAAACCTTCAAATTATACTGAATTAAGCTGCTATATCTTTTCCAACTGACCTGACTTACGGTTTTCTGAAAACTGACCCGGAAAATTTTCCCATTTACTTAACATTGGACCAAAATGTGACCACATAACTTTGCACCAGACCATCATACAGACTTAATGTTGGGCTCATTTAACTTAGACTACCAATCTTCAATCACTGATGACCATTTAACTTACTAGCCACACCCTAGCAACCACTTTCAGCACCCTAGCAACTGACCCATAGACTTCCATTTAAAAAAAAAAAAAAACTGCCATTATCTTACATCAGACATACTAACAACATACCAATCCATACTAGACAATAGCCTAGAACACCTTACCAACTGCCAAGCAACATCTTAGCAACCACCTAGCAACCAATCAGAACACCCTAGCAATGACCTAGAACACATAAACAACCACCTTACAACATCTTAGCAACCACATAGCAACCGCCTGGCAACACCTTAGCCACCACTCAAAACCCACTATCAATCGCCTAGCAAAAAACATGCCAATCCATACTAGAAGCATGCTAACATGCATGTACTTTTCTATTTATGCCAACTCAAACTTCCTAAAACTACTTCAATTATTTAAACTTTAAACTTTCCGACGAGGCTTTCTCAAGCCACCATAAAGTTCATCGACGAACTTTAATTTTATAGTTTAATTTCATAAAGTTTTGTTTTACAGTGTATGAAGAAGCTTTTACATGCAAAGATCATTCCACTAAAGGTCTTCTGGGTGGGAAGAAAGTCTGTGGATCTTTAAAATTGCTGAACATAAAATGGTTCTTGTAATTAACTATTTTAAAACCTTTACGTTGTATATAGATGAAACATTTCTATATCAACTAAGACTTTATGCAACAGAGACAGTAGCAACACCAGAGCAAAAAATGACATAGCTCAGAAATAAAGGGTTAATTTTATAAAACCTACAAAACACACACACACACACTGAGAACACAAACAATAGACATTAACTGTAAAAATAAGCATATCCTGGAAGACAGCCTGACTTTTTCCACAAAATGCACTGCCTTTAAATGAACTGGTTGTCAGTGTGTAATAAACTGAGATGGTCTTGGTGGAAGTGGGGTCAGTGGAAGTGTGCAGATGACAATGAAAGACGATTCAGCAAAAACTGGGAGGAAAGAGAGGGCAAGAGATAGAACAAATATGGATCTCTGCCAAATACTGAACAAATAAAGAAGAATTAAAAAGTTATTAAAAAGAAAGAAGAGTAGTAAAACGTGTCAATTTTAGTGTCATTTATTTATTTTCTTTTCGGGTTAGTCTCTTTATTAATCAGGGGTCCCCACAGCGGAATGAACCACCACTTGGTCAAGCATATGTTTTACGCAGTGGATGCCCTTCCAGCTGCAATCCTGCAAACTCACCTGATCAAACCTAGTCTTAAAATGTCCTAAAACTTCATACAATTTATTATTTTGCAATGTATCCTATTCCTCTTGCCACTTATATAATGTAAACATTAATAAAAGGTCTCATTTCTGAAAGAGGAATCTGGCATTTGTTCATCACTTGTTAAAAACTAGACAAGCTATTTTCATCTAAAACATGCCGTTCATGCACGAGATTCAAAAAAGACCCGAGGGCATCTGTGTAACCACGTCAGTGCTAACGCATGTTCCCTAAGAAAAGCAATGAAAACAATACAAAACTTGTCTCGTGTGCTCTCCATCCAAGAGCATCCAGAACAGGATGAGGGACTTCACAAGTGACCCGTTGTTGCACTAAGTCTGGAACGCAGGCGTTACTAAAATCTTAAAAACGCCACACGCGATTGTAGCCTGCAGTGAAAGACTTTTCATTTTGGGGTTTGCTCAGATATAGGAAAATAGACACACTCTTGTTCTTCTTACCCATTAGATGCTTCAGTTTTTTTAAATCAGTTACTTATTTTGACGTCACTTTGATGGCTCTCTGTTGACAAAAAGGAATTTGCAACACATATAGCAGCTATTAGTATTAGTAGACTCAACTTAATAATTAGTTTATTAAATAATTTATTTTGATGCCCCACCAAAAGACATTCCACTGACTGTGTAACTTTGCAAGCAGGTTAACTTAAGCCTAACATTCTGCATATACTCTAATGAGAGTTAGTTAACATGTAGCTACATTTCAGCTATAGGAGCTAGCCATCAAGCCCTGTTTCCCTGTTATAGATGGAATGAAGATGTGTAAGTTATATGACTAAAACAATAAAATATACTAAATCTTTATTAGCTCGACACAATACAGTGTATCCGGAAAGTATTCATAGCGCTTCCCTTTTTTCACATTTTTTTATGTTACAGCCTTATTTCAAAATGGATTAAATTCATTTATTTTCTCAATATTCTACTCACAATACCCCATAATGACAATTTGAAAAAAGAGTTTTTGAAAAGTATTAAAAATAAAATACCTGAAAAATCACATGTACATAAGTATTCAACACCTTTGCCGTGAAGCTCTAAATTGAGCTCAGGTATATTCTGTTTCCACGGATCATTTTTGAGATGTTTCAGCAGCTTAATTGGAGTTCACCTGTGGTAAATTCAGTTGATTGGACATGAATTGAAAAGGCGTACACCTGTCTATATAAGGTCCCAGGGTTGACAGTGCATGTCAAAGCACAAACCAAGCATGAAGACAAAGGAAATTGTCTGTAGACCTCCGAGACAGGATTGTCTCTAGGCACAAGGCTGGTGACAGAAAAATTTCTGCTGCTCTGAAAATTCCAATGAGCACAGTGGCCTCCACAATCCGTAAGTGGAAGATGTTTGGAACCACCAAGACTTGAGGCTGTAATTCCTGCCAAAGGTTCATCAACAAAGTATTGAGCAAAGGCTGTGAATACTTACAGTACAGTGCATGTGATTTTTAGGTTTTTATTTGTAATAAGTTTGCAACAATTTTAGAAAATCTTTTTTTCACATTGTCATTATAGGCTATTGTGTGTAGAATTTTGAGAAAATAAATTTATTTAATCCATTTTAGAATAAGGCTATAACATAAATAAATGTGGAAAAAGTAAAGCGATATGAAAACTTTCCGGATGCACTATAAAGCACAAGTAATAGACATAAAGAGCAGATAAATGCAGCTGACATTAGATTTGTTTATGTGTATGTTTTTAGCAGTGGTTTGTATGGACTGCATTGAGCCAATCAGCAGATGTACACTTGCATCACTGTAGTTTCTTTTGTGTCAGATTAGACCCTGTTCTGAATAGGAACTAATTTGTTTCCCCAAATTATGATCCTAGAACTAAAATTGTTTCCAATTCCTGCATTATATGAAAAACTCAAAATCAGGAACTTCCACACAAGCAACAGTTCTGTGAAAAAGGTTCTCAAAGAAAAAAGTATCTACTGTCTAAAGGAAATGATCAAAATAAGGCAGTGTAACCAGCAGCTACACTTTTTAAACTAGAAAATGATTTTATTTTATGTACTATATGGGTTGTGCCAACTCATAAAATCAAAAGTACAATATAAATAAAATGTGAAGAATATACAGCTTGGCACAACATACTTGCCAGTTTACTAATAACCAGGGCTTGACATTTGATTAGCAGCCACTGTGGCTAGTAGTTTTCCGATTTTCACTAGCCACAATTTTTGTTGGGAAAATATATTTTATATGCATACATTTTACTTTGGCATCCTAAAATTACTGGAAAATTAGAATATGTATTATGTTCACATGACTCTTTGTTAATTTAAGTTTTTTTTTGTGTGTGTAGTGTGCTCAATGAGTATGAGAAAATGTGTTGGGGTTTCATAGTCTCGCATTGAAATGAAATTTATTTCACATGGCTTTTTAGGTCATACCACTAAGGATTTACCAATTTTTTTCTGACCACACCATTTCCTTGCCACAAATTTTGAATAACGCATCAAAACAAGCAAAATATAACTTTTTATTCTCCTATTAGAGCAATGTTATTGTAAAGGATGATAGGATGTAAAGGATGATAACTAAACCATACCAACACATAACAGACAACGATCTATTCAAAACATGGTTAAAGCGAAAGCAGCAACCGCTTCTGGTATCTTGACCTCTTGAAAGTAGCAGGATTGTGGGTGCACAAGCACCACTTTCTTCCAGTCTATTTCAAAGAGAAATTATCGCACCAGTTGTGTTGCACGGTTGCTTCGCACAAGGTAACTGGGCACGGCACACTTTTTAAGCACACTGTTGTCAGTGAGTGAGAATTGCCTGAGTCTCACCTTGCTCCTGATCATCCTCTTATTCAGTATTCACCTGCTATCTTTTGCTTGCTTGAACACTCACTGTATGAGTAGTGCTGCTTATCAATTCTAAGATCACATTTGCGCACATATTGACAAACGGTCTTGAACTAAAATTCTAATCTTTAGTGACAAGCCAGAACTGGCAATTCAAAAATCATTTTCAACCAGCCAAAATAGCTAGTGGGGGTGTTTTTCTAACTAAATCTATCCGCATTTGGCGGATGTTTATGTCAAGCCCTGCTAATAACCTAAGAAAACTTAGCTAAAATGCAGCTTAAAAGCTACTCTTTTAGTTGACAGAATAAACATCTAAAGACGATCATCAAAATAAAGTGCAGCCGTACAAGTATATTGCTTTATATACTCTCATGCAAAAGTAAGTGATTAGCCCTGACTTAATAGTAAAAAATTAGCTATTTAGCTAACTCTAAAATGTGAACTTTCAATTATTAGCTTCAGCGACATCTTCCCCGTGTGTGTGCTTGTTAATTAATTAATCAATCACCATACAGTTTAATGAATTAACTGTAATTATTCATTCAGTAATTAGGACAAATCCCCAGGGACAACAAAAAGACAGAGAGAAAAGTCTTTTAAGCCCTCGTGTGTTTCTGGAAGTGAGACTTTGTGGAAGTTTCCTTGTTCCGTACAGAGATACAGAAAACAGCAGGAAGTGAGAATCCGTGGCAAGAGAGAGAAAATAAACCATGGAGAGTATAGAAAAAAAAAACATTATTTACTTTCCAGCCAACATCAGCTCTCCATATCTCACTGTACCTGCTTGGCAATGGTTGACCTTTACATGTCTCCGTGTGTGTATGTGTGTGTGTGTGTTCGCACGCACTTGGTGCAAGGAAACCTGAGGCAGCAGCAGGTGGATGATTAACTAGCACAAATCACTAGCTGTACGTACAGATTCTCTCTCTCTCTCTCTCTCTCTCTCTCACTAACACACACTCACACACACTCACACACACACATACACATACACACACACACACACACACACACACACACACACACACACACACACACACAATCACACACATACTCTTAGCGTTCGCTCATTTCAACAAGACTTCAACTTTTTTATCTTAAAATCTTTTTCCGAATTTCAAAATGCGAATCACAAACAAGAGCACTTTTAGGTAAATATAGTTAAAGATTTATAGAAACAAATGATCTCTCACAAATTGCTAATCAATTTCAACATTATTTACAAAAAAGCTGTCAAGTAATACACTGAACAAAATAATTTGGCAATAGACATTGAGAAACAGCATTTTCTTGTACGAAATACTTCAGTGAAGTTTATTTTAGTACCAATTCTTAATATAATACTGGCTTATTACCTGCCTATTGTTAAGACATTGAATGTTTTTTTACTTATAAAGTACATCTTCCGCATGATAATATTCTACATCCCTAATCCTAGCCAATACCTAAACCTGACTACTCCATTATTACCTAATAGTAAGCAGTAAATAAGGTGTTTTATAGCAAAAATTTTGCACATACACACAATTGTTTGGCTCACATTAACTATTTAATTATGTATATATGCAAGTCAGAATTATTAGCCTCCTTTTGAATTTTTTTCTATTTTAAATATTTCCCTAATGATGTGAACATTCCAGAGCGAGGACATTTTCACGGTATTTCACTGTATTAAAATTTCACTTTAAGCTGTATAGTGTCTTGAAAAATATAATGTAAAATATTATTTACTGTAATCATGGCAAAGATAAAATAAATAAGATATTAAAACAATTATGTGTCGAAATGTGCTTTTCTCTGTTGAACATAAATGATTTATTAGTTTTTATTAGTTATTCCTTGTTACTTTGTTGATAATAATGTTGTTAACTAATGTTAAAAATTTTATGTAAATTGTTAATGTTCTTTTGCTGATTTCAACATTTACTAATAGCCAATATTATAAGCAGAGCTAACTTGAATTAACAATGAACAGTGGAATTTATATACTGTAAAAACACTAAAAAATATGAATTCAAAATGTCTACACATTGTTATTGTACTTTATATTCATGCAGGTTCATTATAATATGAAAAAAATCCATAAATTTCTGTAATTTAACAGCCTTTATTCTATGGTAAATTTCTGTAATTTAACGTCTGTTATTCTACAATAAATTTCTGTAATTTAACAGCCATTATTCTAAGGTAAATTTCTGTAATTTAACAGCCATTTTTCCACTGTAAATTTCTGTAATTTAACAGCAGTTATTCTACGGTAAATTTCTGTAATTTAACAGCCATTTTTCCACTGTAAATTTCTGTAATTTAACAGCAGTTATTCTACGGTAAATTTCTGTAATTTAACAGCTGATATTCTACAATAAATTTTTGTAATTTAACAGCCATTTTTCCACTGTAAATTTCTGTAATTTAACGGCAGTTATTCTACGGTAAATTTCTGTAATTTACCAGCCATTATTCTGCGGTAAATTTCTGTAATTTAACAGCTGATATTCTACAATAAATTTTTGTAATTTAACAGCCATTTTTCCACTGTAAATTTCTGTAATTTAACGGCAGTTATTCTACGGTAAATTTCTGTAATTTAACAGCCATTATTCTACGGTAAATTTCTGTAATTTAACAGCCATTATTCTATGGTAAATTTCTGTAATTTAACAGCCATTATTCTATGGTAAATTTCTGTAATTTCATGGCCATTATTCTACAGTGAATTTCTGTAATTTAACAGCCATTAATCTATGGTAAATTTTTGAAATTTTAACGGCTGTTATTCTACGGTAACTTTCTGTAATTAAACAGTCTTTATTGTACGCTAAATTTTTGTAATTCAACAGCCATTATTCTATGGTAAATTTCTGTAACTTAACTGGCAGTTATTCTACGGTGAATTTCTGTTATTTAACAGCCTTTATTCTACAGTAAATTTTTGTAATTTAACAGCTGTTATTCTACTGTAAATTTCTGTAATTTAACAGCCATTATTCTATGGTAAATTTCTGTAATTTTACGGCCATTATTCTACGGTACATTTCTGTAATTTAACGGCCGTTATTTAACAGGGTTTTTTCGGCATCCCAGCTGCCTGAAAAAAAAACATAAAATTACGGAATTTATTTACAGTGCACGTAAATCCAGTCAATCCAGAGAAACTGAGAGTGTTCAAGCGGTCTCTTCATTTTGTTCCATAGCTTTATATTCATTTTGTTTTAGATCAAGTGATTCAATCTTTTAAATTGTTACTAAACAACAAGTGTCTAAAATAATAAAGTTATAGATGATGTGTGAATGTAGGAGGCCTTTTCCTGGCAAGTGCGTGATCACAAGATAATGGTTTTTCATTATCTAACACACTGATTGACAGAAGTATCTGATCTTTGACTTCTCGACACACAGGACAATGTGTGACAATCGTCACATGCTTTATAAACTCACACACACAGCTACACAGGAACACACACACAAGGCTTTTGTGTGCAGACAGATCAATTAGTATCTCTTGGGTGAAACTCCTTCCATCTCACTGAAAGAACACAGTGAAATGTAGAGGAGAAGAACAATACACACGCAGGAAAACCACAAAACACACACACACACACACACACACGCACACCTGCATTGATATTTCACATAAATGGGGAAAACGTGCAATAGAGAAGAGTCATTGATGGAGAACATTTAAATTGTTGCTAACAAGAATTCAGAAGTCTTAGTCCATTCAGTCTTCAGTTGAAAAAAAGCAAAATAAACTTTCAAGCAGTACTTCATCCAAATAAAATTGTATCATTCATTTCAGTTTAATATTACTTTTTTTCAAGTAATATATGAGTTCAAAACATAGTTGAATATAAATGTTTTTGATTAGGAGCTCAACTAAATAATATTTGTTTTGACCAATGTAAAGTTTTAAGGCTACTCACACAGTTATGACCTGGCCCACAGCACTATAGCCAGGTGCATCATGGGAAATGGTTTAGAGATAGTTTATGTGTTATATTAGTTAAAATATATGGGTTGATTTTTTATAAACTTTATGTTCAATTCAATTCATCTTTATTTCTATAGCGCTTTTACAATGTAAATTGTGTCAATGCAGCTGCACAAACTGTAGGAGATTATAATGAATTGAAACAGTGCAGTTCAGTTTTCAGAGTTTAAATTCAGTTTGTGTGTGTTTATGTTTAAGGTGGCGTCTGTGATTTAGGTCTAATAATTAATTTATTCATAAAATGTTGACCATCACCATCAACGAGGGTAGTGTGTAAAGGAAGCGCCTTGGTGGTATGGTCCTGATAAAGGCTGATCATGTTCTGAGCTCAGAATAAAAAGGTTAACTGACAGTACTACGCCCCTACCTGCTTATTCTGCCAGGCTGCTGACAACAGAAACACTCAGGGTTGTGCAGTGTATGGGACATGAGTGTTTTCTGTGCTAATAACCTTTAAAGAATATTGTTTAAGACAAATTTATTTTTCATTGGCTCAAGTGAACATATTTAAATGTGAAACTCAATTTTTTTTTTATTTGGATGAATGATCATTTTATGGGAATTGTTGTTTTGATTAAAGCTACAAAGTTTTATTTGGAACAAAAAGAGAATTTAAATTAACTTTCTACAACAAGATACAGTTGAACTCAGAATTATTAGCCCCCCTTTGAATTATTTTAATTTTTTTTTTTTTCAACTGATGTTTAACAGAGCAAGGACATTTTTACAGTATGTCTAATAATATTTATGCTTCTGAAGAAAGTCTTATTTGTTTTATTTCTGCTAGAATAAAAGCAGTTACAAATTTTTTAAACACCATTTTAAGGTCAAATTATTAGCCCCTTTGAGCTAATTTTTTTTAAGAGTCAACAGAACAAACCGCCGTTATACAATAACTTGCCTTATTACCCTAACCTGCCTAGTTAACCTAATTAACCTAGTTAAGCCTTTTAATGTCACTTTAAGCTGTATAGAAGTGTATTGAAAAATATTCATCATGGCAAAAATAAAAATAAACCATTTATTAGAGATGAGTTATTAAAACCTTTCTGTTTAGAAATGTGTTGAAAAAATCTTGTCTCTGTAAAACAGAAATTGGGGAAAAAAATAAACAGGGGGTCTAATAATTAATTTAATATATATCCATATATAGTAATTTCAAAGAAATTTTCAATATTTTAATAAATCAAATGGCTGATTACATTTTAAACAATGATTTTTTTGATAAAATAGACAAAAAAATTTAAATTAATCTAGTGTTTGATGTCATTAACAATAAATGAGGATTAAAACCCTGGTCATCACGAAAGATGGATATTCAAGTCACTTTAGCATTTTCTAAATAAATGAATAGAGGTTTCAGATGACCATCAAGTCATCAGCCTGGTGTGTGTATTTGTGTTTATGTATAGATGCTAAGCTCTTAGGCACGTCAAGGGCTCTTCAAACACGATACACTCCATTGATCAAGCAAAAGAGTGAAAAAAAGGCTTCAGATGCACACAAAAGTCCTGCAACTCTCAATGTCATAAGCCTTTCAGGACTAAAAGGGTTTGCATATTTTTATCTCTTCTTGTATGTTGGGGCGTCAGCAAGATTTCAATCAGCTAATAGTTAAAAAGTCTCGATATTGATTAAAACTCCCATGCAATATTATCTCTAAGTAATCACGATTTGCATGAGTTTATTAAAACTTTGAAAACCACAACAGTACATTCAATTCTGCATTAAACCCAGGTCGCAACGTCAGTCTTTCTGAAAAGCATTGTTTTTTCTGTGTGTTGGTTCTGTGTTTCTGTGACAACAGTGGGAATAAAACTAGTTAGGATATAAACATTAGCCGCTTTTACCCTGTGCAGTACAGTAAGGCTTGGCTCAGTTTTACCACCTTAACTACATTGACTTTTGGAAAAGCTTTTTGATTCTGGGTTGTCCTAATTTGATTGTAGATCCACTCTTCAGCTACCACTGAGACGACGCTTATTCTGAAAATGTTGCTCTATATACATTTCTGGAGATGGCGAATTATGTAGCCAGAAGTATGGCTGCATTTCCTCTTTAAAACGAAGTGGTATAATGGTGTTTCTTTTCAAGCTTACCAGCTGACCGGTTACCTCTGTATGTACGGCTTTCCCACTGTTACCAGTTTGTCCAGTCGTTCGCCATGTACATAGAAAGACTTGAGACACAAAGTTTCAGTTGGGTTTAGGAAAGGGGGTGGGTGGGGGTCAATCGGCGCTTTTGAAAACATTATTGGTTGGGTTTAGGTAAGGAGGATGGTGGGTCAGTTGAACAATCAACAGCGGCCTCTGGTGGACTTACGAAAGAACATCAGGCGCAAATGGCACTCACAAGAGAAATTTGAGGTCTCAAAAAGCATACACAGCGACCTTTGGTGGATTTGTGAAAACAAAGACTGCAATAAAACATAGCTCCAGGGATTTGGAGCTCTTCACGGTACGTTTTCAGAGTGAGCATAAGTTGCAATGAGAGGAGCATCTGAGCCTCTTCTACTGATACCCCCACCCCCAACCATTTAAGGTGTCTGTTTCTTGCAGTTTAGTTGTGCAAACTAACAATATAGAATATATGTAAACATAGCGGGTTTGTTATTTTAGGTCACGTATGTAATAATGCTGATAGTGAGTGCAGTGTGTGTGTAAAGGAAAATTACAAATACTTAAATTACTGTAACTCAAGCATTGTACTTTTCTAAGTAGTTTACAAAATGTGTACTTTTACTGCATTATTTTCCTGCAGTCATTACTTTATATTTTTCTTTAGGCTAAGGTGATTGACTTAGAATAATCAGTCCCAAGATTTCTGTTTAATCAAATTTCACCCAAAAAAATTCTCGTTAAACATACTGACCTCAAGACACAGATGCTTTATGCCGACTGCATGATTTTAGCCCCGATTTTGACTCGCTGTTTTGCTTTAATACCAAAAATTGTTACCATGTATTTTCACTGGTATTGGTACTAAATCTTAACAAATTGTTACAGTGACAATCATGCTTTTAAAGCAGTTTGATGCTTCAAATGAAGTAAGCAGCAATTACATTATTAGAACAATAGGTGGCATCAAGCAGCCCTTAAAATGTTATTATCTTTGAATAATTAATTCAAGAGATTCTTAAAAAATACTGATTCAACTGCTAATTAATCATTCTTCCAGATCAAGATGTTTTTTTTATTATCCCGTAATATATTATCTAAAAAATTATAGTAATGAAAATTTTGTCAGAACCTCTAAATTATTATTATTATATAGTTTGTTAAATTGCTTATTCAGAATTGTGATACTGATTCTCAACAAACAAACAAAAAATCATGATTCTCAGATATCCAGAATAAACCAGCTCTAAATCTGCATCCATATATAGGATGACCAGTGCAATAAAAGTCAAAGTTTACTGCGTTGTGAACAGATAATCTAAGTGAGTTAATGTTTATTGTTGAAGAGAGTCTTAAAGATTTGAAGAAACCACTCACATGATGTACTGAAAAGTGCAGCGACTTGCGTTCTTCTCGGAGACAGAGCAAAAACCTGTATAATGGTGCTATATAATTATTAAACCCCATCTCTGACAAACACTGACCTTTGTGACACTTTATAATCCCTGTGCAGATCATTAACATTAACTCTCTCTAAATGATAATCCAAAATTCTCTTTAAGTTAACACATAATACAATTGAAACACACAGTGACTCAGTAAACACTGTAGCATGTAATCTATAATGACTTTTCAATTAGCCAGTACCTGTCGAGGTTTAAATGTGAATATTAATTGTAGTAAGAAAAAGAAAGAAAAAGATACATTATGCCGTGTTAAAGCAGTTGAATGATTTTAAAAGTGACAGGAGGGATCTACTTCTGTTAATCAGCCAAACATTTTGCTTAGACCAAAGTGGACAAATGTCTGACGTTTACAAATATCTGAGCATAGATTTACTTCAGATGATAAACAAAATCAGAATTATTTGTAACTTTAGTGATTTCTGTTTGTTTTATTTTATTTATTTTAATTTATCTGTAATCCAGATAACACTTTCTGTAAGGTTTCATTAGTGAATATTAGTTAATGCTTTTAACAAGCAATGAACGATAGTTCTTTGTTAGTTCATGTGAACTCACAGCGCATAAACTAATGTTAGCACAAATCAGAATTTAATAATGCATTGCTAAATGTTGAACTATGATTAATAAATACTACAAGTATTGTTCATTCTTAGTTCATCTTAGTCAATAAATAACTTATTATTGTAAAATGTTACTACAATTTTATTATACAGGTATAACATTTTCAGATTAATTTAAATGTGAGTCATGTCTTTTATCTTATTAGTTAAAAAATATTTTGGTTTCATTCATTTTAGTGTTTATTTGTAGTATTTTAGTTCTAGGGGGGCTAATAATTCTGACTTCAACTGTACATAATATGATTCATATATGTACATAATATAATTTATATATGTCTGCACAGACTGTGAAACATAAAACAAGACCAAAGAAAATCAGAAGTTTTTTGTTTTGCTTAGAACACAACCATCAAACGATGGCAGACAGAGCGAGAGACGTGTGGACACAGAGACCGTCAAACCAATGCCATTCTCAATTCCTGACAGATTTAGTTTCAATTCTCTATGAAAACAAGCTACAGTAAAGCATTTATCAAGACATTCATATAAAACACACACAATGATTCAGTTCTCACGATTTGTCAAAAAGCATGGTACACGTAAATTAATGGTTTTCATATTCTGTCATGCATGCTTTTGTTTTTTGTTTTTCATTTATTTATGATTTTGAATTGCATTATGGGACCTTGATTTTTCCTCCAACTTTAGATGTTGAAAAGTGTGAAATGTGTTTATTTTTAATAGTTTGAAGTGATATATTGATAAGTGGATTGATTGTAAACTAAAGTGCAAAAACCTGGTGATGAACTGCCAGTACTTTTTCTGTTATTTTATGGATCTTAATTCTCGATATATAATTTATTATACAATATACTGTTTTAAGCTACTAAAAAGTCAATGAAAGTCTCATTGTTAACCTGCAGAGTTGAATTTTCATCTTCAAAAGTCGACAGAGCAGAGATCAGTGTTATAAAATGCAATTTATAACTGTAAATAAACATCCTAACATCCAAAACTGATAATCACAGAAAAAGGAACCTGTTATTAACAGCTATTTTAACAGTGTACTCTGAACAGGTGTTAAATAAAAATATGTAACAATCTGTGCTATTTATAAATGATTTTATTAATTAAGAATATGTTTCATATATATGTTCACTTTTAGTTTCAATTTTGTATACATTATATCATTTGATCTTTAATATGTATTTCTTTGAAAATGTATTTGGTGTTAGTTAGTTAGTTAGTTAGTTAGTTAGTTAGTTAGTTAGTTAGTTAGTTAGTTAGTTAGTTAGTTAGTTAGTTAGTTAGTTAGTTAGTTAGTTAGTTAGTTAGTTAGTTAGTTAGTTAGTAAAACTTTATTGTCCTTTACAGGAAATTTGTTATGGGCATCACCATATTGCTGCAGACTTTCCATAAAAACAAACAATACAATATACAATAATTACAATTCTAATTAAGATAAATCCTTGTTAAGTAAACTCACTGAAACTGGTATAAAGGATTTCTTATATCGGTTCAACCTACATTTAGGCACTCTATATATTCTACCAGAGGGCAGCAGTTCATAATGTTGAGACAATGAATGAGTTGGATCATTCAGAATTTGATCGAGGACACAATTCTCTTATAAAACTTGAGGATTAAAATATTCATAGTGCCCAACAATTTTCCATCCTGTCTTTAAGAGATGCATCAACTTAGATTTACACTGTACAGATAGGTTGCCAAACCACACTGTGATACCCTACCTGACAATGCCTTCAAGAACAGCTTTATAAAACAACATCATAGGCTTGTTGACTCCAAAAAGACGTAACCTCCATAAAAAATACAATCTCTTGTGTAAACGAGAGCAAACCCACTCTATGTGTGTTTTCCATGAAAAAGAACTTTCAATTTAAATGCCCAAATACTTTTAGGTCTCTGACTGAGTAATAGGATGATCGTGTACAACCACTTGACGATGGTCACCTATACACTTTGGGTCAAATACCATCTCTTCAGTTTCCTTAGTATTTATTTTTAGCTTATTTATATCACACCAATAAACAAATGAGCTAATTTCTGACTAATAGATAACACCAATACCATCATTCTCATAAAGTAAACTTGGTATAGCTGTGTAATCAGAATATTTAAAAAATATTATATAGCTTAATTTAGTTTTAGTCATTTATGCGCTAAATCTTTTTACTAAGTTGGCAGAAAATCATTTATAATTTTTGATTTTACCTTTTCAACAAATTTTGAATATAACTTTTTATCTTCAACTTAATACCACTTGACATTTGTAATAGTTTTGGTTTTAGTTAAAAAGCCAACACTGCTAACTATTAATAACAAAACAGGAAGAAGGAAGTTAGAAAGCTAAAAATCCTTACGGTTAAGTGAAACCCCACAATTAAAAACACCACATATTCATCGTTTTTTCATATACTGTACACACAAAGAGATTCAACTGAACAAATCCCACACAAACCTGACAATAAGCTAAAGTACTTTGCTTTATTTTCACTAAAGAGACTACATAAGAGTGAAGAGGTTGAACCATAAACGCTGACGACATCTTGAGGTTTCTTATCTCACCTATTGAACTCCTCAATCCAGAGCTTAATCTACTTACCGCAACACAATGTGACGAGGTCTGATCAATCACAATGTGCTGACACAAACACACAAATCTGCTCGAAAAATGCCTCAAGTAAGCACAACGCTGATGTCTCATCACTTTCTATTGATGTGAGAAATCTATAGGGAATCAAAATACTATTTCCCCCAACCCAAGAAATGTGACAAGCGTTCTGATAACAGAAGCACACTCAGGTCTGGGCCCACCCTATCAGCAAACACAAGACTGAAGAAGTCAAGTCCAAAGACCAACAGTCAACACACACAATTACATTTTACACCACATATACACACACCAGTCAAAAAAAAACACAAATGCTAACAATATTCACTATAACAGTAACTAGCTGTAGCCACACATTTCTGTTTGATGTATTGATTTGTCCCTCAAAAATGAAATATTATTATCTGACTTTTCCTGATCCTCTTTGTAAAGCATTTTAGACACAATCTACATTACACAAAGCTTGACTTTTAGAGTACTACTGAAGGTCATGAAGGTCAACGTTACAAAGAATGCACAAGTACAACACTGACTATTTGAACTAGCAAAATGCTAGCAGTTACAGAAAAAATGACAACAAAGAGTTTTACCTGGCGTTTCAGGTGGATGAATGGGTGTCCGAGTGGGGGGTGTGATGTTGTTTCACTCACACACAGTCACTCACACACTCAGGCCTTCTCTTCAGTCTGTCTGGAGTCTGCTCGCACACACACCGTCTGTGGGGCAGAGGAGTGTGTGATTGGAGGTGCAGTTGGTAAAAGAGTGTTTACTCAATGCATGTGAGGGGTGGGGCGGTGCAAAGGTGCCCCCTCCTAAACCTCTCTCTCTCTCTCTCTCTCTCTCTCTCTCTCTCTCTCTCCTATATTTCTTTCTTTCTTCCTTTTACTTGTCACACCCAAAAACCCTTCTCTCTCGTTCAATTTTTTTTCTGGGAGCAAACTGTGTGCGGTGAGCTGTGAATGCGGTTTGTCCATTGACCGAGCAGAAAGTTTGTTTTAGGTGGCAATTGGCTGGAAATTATTCAAGCCTGACCTGAAATCAATTTCCTTCATTTGAACTGCTCAACCTAATTTTAACTCTTTTCAGACAGTTCATGAAATCTTCTCATTCCCGTTCCTTAAGAAGCAGGCAGTCACACGTTTACCATGTGTTTTATTGTGCTTTAGTTACTTGGAAAAGGTGGAAATAATTGATTCGCAGATGGGTGTGGGTTTGTGGGTGTGCACTTGATTTGCAAAAACTAAATATTTGTCATATAGTAGAGACCACTTTTTCAACCATGTTGACGTTACATTGAAGTTGACTATTGAATAGTTTACAGAAGTTGGACACTGTAAAAACATTTGTATGTGCACGTTTTCAGTTTTATGACAATGCTAGAAACATGCTTATTGAAGGATAGACAGGAAAATAGTTATCCAAAGCAAGGAGTAAAAAAGCTGGGATCCTCACAATCGATTTGTGTTGGGACAACCGGAAAGAATTAAGTTACCTTATTAGTTTGTAAACATTCAAGTGGATTGAACATAAAACAATTAAGTTGTCCCCCCCCCCCAAAAAAAACTAAAGAGTTGTGCTGTTTCAGCTGTTGTTAATAAACAGTTTGAACAAACAGCAAACATCCTTTTTTGAGTGTATTCGATAAAATATTGCATTCGGTACACAGCAAAATAATGCTTTTCTTATATATGTAATGTCTTGTTTCTAGTCCAAATATCTAAATTCTTTAAATATTTCCGAAAATCCAACTGCTTAAATCAAGAACCATTTTCTAGACAATAAATAATGTCAAAATGAAGCTAGTTTTTCCTTAAAACAGCAAAATGATCTGCCAATGTTGTAAACTAAATAATCTCATGTCAAAAGGAAAAACAAGATCAGTTTGCTTACCTTATTGTCATGTTTATTTTGCTTGTTTTAAGGAAAAACTTAATTGTGTACATATTATTTCTTAAAACAAGACAATATGTTTTGATTGATGAGAAAATGCAATTATATATTTGGATTAGAAACAAAATATCTCGAAAAAAGCATTTTTATTTTAATAACAGCATTTTAATAAACAGATTTACTAGCAAAAAATAAAAAAACAAAAATCAGGCTTTGTAAAATGCACACTGATGTCTTTGGAAAATGGCAATAATAAATAAGGATGCACCAAAATACAAATTTTGGACCAATTTGACTTATTCTAATATGCTAATACATTGCATTTACTATAGACTGTATCTTTAAATATATATATATATATATATATATATATATATATATATATATATATATATATATATATATATATATATATATATATATATATATATATATATATATATATTTATATATCATCTGTTACAGAGGATTTTGAATTAAAATGTAATTCAATTTAAAGCTTTCAAAAAATTACAAGAATCAAAGAATCCTAGAACAAAAAAAAAAAGGTTTCCTCTGCTGTTTTCTATTGTGATAATAGTAAAGTGTGATTCCGAGGACAAATTCATCGTTAAATGATCAGTTTCACAATATTATATTTCACTGAAACAAATAAAAGCACATCTAAAAAAGGATTATTATTAAAACTGAGCTAAAACAACACAATTCATAAGTTTATTGGTGAAACAACTTCATTATTTAATGTTCAATCTGCTTAAATGTGTAAAAACTAATAAGTTGACTTAATTCCTTCCTCAAATCAATTGTGTGGACTGTGGAACCCAAAATTTTTTACAGTCTTCGCAGCCTCTTTAAGCATAAGAAACTTTGTTTAAAAACCACCAACCCAGTTCATTAGACTGGTAGTGTATCCCTTTAAATCATGCTACAAAGCAGCACTTTCCTCCATAACCCACATACCGAGTCTTGAAATGTTGAAAACACAAAGTTCACGGACGTGTTATTTATCAACTACCCGATTACATTTTTCTGCAGAGTCAGTTTTCTGTCATATGATGATGGTCACTTGTTACATGTTCAGCTAGATCTACTAAACCTCATAGGGGTGGGAATACAGAAGTGCAACGAGGGGGGGTTGCATATATACAGGAAATGACGGTGCACTTAAGAGCCAAAACAATATTTTGTCCTAGACGGTTGACTGATCACAAGAATCCCTAATAGCCACACAAAACAAACACACACATACATGCACACAAAAAGGGTGGCAAACCAGTTTGATGGATCCTTCAACGGTCTCAAACATTTCAAAAACTTTTTTCTCTCCACAACTTGCTCAAAACACAACCTTGAGATCTAAAATAGCACCATCGGAGATTATCTTTTTAATCATTGGCAACATTATAAAACCCGCTGCATTGTGGGTAGGCCATTTAACAGGGTGAGGCTGTGTAGAGAGTCAACAAGCCTTGAGAGGGTGCAAAGTCTGCTTTTATACCCTTATCAGTGTCCATTTTACACTATAAACCTTCTCTCCTTGAGTCGTTCTTCAAGATGGAGGAAGGAGAGGGTTTGTTTGTCATAGAAATCGAGAAACGGAATATTACAGTAGGTAATTATGAATGAGACGTAATAAATATACATCCTCAAGGGACAAGGATAGAAGATGCGTTTGTGTGTTTTGGGGGGATAAAGTTAGACTGTAAGTGTGTTTTAGTTTTGCACACATTGCGTCACACATTGCAGGTAAAGGTAACTGGAAAATCAGGTTTACCTCAACACTGTAGGAAAACATGAATAGGCTAAAGACACACACACACACACACAGGCACGCAAACAGACATGTGCTCTGTGCTAGTAACACGTCTGCCCTTACAGTAGATCTGACTCTGAGTCAAGGTCATCTGATGGTGACTGCGCTGGAAAGACTGAGCTTTAAATATCTCCAGATGCGGAAGAGCCATGTTGAACTGTAATACTCGGCGTGATTTTAGACTAATTAGATTGTGCTGTTGGTAGAGCTACAAAGCAGAATGGCCTAAAAAACAAGAACAAAACCTTTGGTTGATGTCAGTGGTGGATAGTTCATTCTTTTTACTGTACACTGTAGAAATATTTGTAAATTAGCAGTTTTCACTATTTTGTGATTTGTGTTTTTATTTTTGCTTTTTAATTGCATTATTGGACCTTAAACTTTCTTCCAACCACTTTTAACCCTGAAAAGTCTGAAAAGGTGACTTTTTATTAAGATTTTTAATAGTTTAAAGTGATATATTTTCTGTATATTACACCACAAAAACCTAAACTGTCAAAACATTTAATGTTATTTCTCTATATATTATCATACTTTATATTATTTCAAACTACAAATTTCAATAAAAGTCACTTTGTTGAACTCTAGAAATTTGAGTTTTCAACATTAAAAGTCAACAGAGCAGAGATCAAGATCCAATAAAGCAATTCACAACCATAAATAAGCAGAAAACACTTGTGAATCAGGTTTTTTTTCAGTGTTTTTTTTAAGTATGTGTGTCTTATTTGAGCATTGCTAAGAAAGGTTTACTTTACTACATTTTTTTTTTTAATCTTGAATGTACCTGAATTTTTTCAACAGATATGTTTTTTTAAACATATGGACATCTGCTAAAGAAGATTTACACTATCGGTCAAAAGTTTGAGGTCAGTAGGATTTTTAAATGTTTTAAAATAAGCTTCTCCTGCTTACCAAAATTGCATTTACAGTATTTAATCAAAAATAAATTACACATAGTAAAAATAATTAAATTTTACTGCACTATAAAAGAACTGTTTAAAAGTAGTTTATGATTTAATTTAATAATTTATTCCAGTGATTTTAAAGATGAATTTTCAGCTTCATTACTCCAGTCTTGAGAGTCACGTGTTCCTTCAGAAATCACTCT
Source organism: Danio rerio (assembly GCF_052040795.2). Taxonomy (NCBI): domain Eukaryota; kingdom Metazoa; phylum Chordata; class Actinopteri; order Cypriniformes; family Danionidae; genus Danio; species Danio rerio. The sequence continues at coordinate 20,871,917 of NC_141021.1, forward strand.
AATATTAATTATTATTATGATTATTATTAACGATGATAGTAATAAAAGCAATCATGACTGGAGTAATAATTTAATTTGAAACTACATACAATAAGAAAGCAGTTTTTTATGAATATTTAACAATTTAATAATTTTTGATGAACAGGACTCCTTTAAAAAAAACTGACCCCAAACTTTTAACTGGTAGTGTAAATTCAAAATGAATATTGAACTTTTGACCTTTAAATTTATCAAAGAATCCTAAAAAAGTTTTTTACTATATAGTTTATATATATATATAATTATATTTTATATATATATATATATATATATATATATATATATATATATATATATATATATATATATATATATATATATATATATATATATATATATATATATATATATTTATATTACGGGGACATTTACATTCTACCTCACTGGTGTCAATGTTTATAATTCAACATTTACTTAAAAGGACATTTAATAGGATGTAATAATAGGATGTATAATAGGACATTTACTGTTTTAACATATTAAACAGTATTATTATAAGTATTGCTAGGAAAAGTTTACTTTACTAAACCCCATACCATAAAAACAATCATAAATGTAGTGAAAAATTACTTTGAACTGGAGAAATTGTGATCTGACACAACTACAGTGTCTAATTAGTGAATAAAATGAAACTGGTCATTTGACCTGTTAACTCAATTCACAAATCGCACTAAACAATTAATTTGTGAATTAGACAGATCTGATGGTGTCTGTTCAAGCGATCAACAATCTCATGATTCAAAGGAGTCTACAGTTAATGACTCACTGATTCAAACGACCCATTTGTGTCCAGTTAACGATTCACTCAATTTATAGACTCATTCAAAGTAATTCTGATTTAAGAGATCCTTTAATTGAGGGCTCATAACTGATGTCAAATGTGAAATTGTAATATATTAATGCTGAATTTTAAGGTTTATTATTGTGAATGAAAATCACATTTAGGTCATGACTGATAAAATTAGTAATGTAAAAGGTCTGAATTACTGTCTTAAGTAATGCTAAAATAAAACAAAGTAACGCTCATGCAGTTTATCCATTGCTATAGTGTATTTTGCCCTATGTTACATCTTTTTTATATTGTATGTTTATATTTTTCACTTTATTAGTAACAGTAACAGTTTACAGTAAGTTTCCATAAGTTAATGTTATTTAATGTATTTATGATCAAACAATTTTCAATACATTTATTACAGTATTTATTCATATTTGATAACGTTACTTAATGAATATAAAGTCGTTCATTGTTAACTCTAGTTAACTCACAGTCCATTAACATGTTAACAAGCAACGCTTTTAATAATGCATTGGTAAATGTTGTACTTTTACTGCACTATTGCACAAGTATTCTTAACCCTTATGTGCTGTTGGAGATGTGTTCATCCACTCTGGGCTTATTTTGTGTCCTATTTTGGCCACAAATTTTTCTGTTTCAGCTAACTGAATGATTTTTGGTTGAGAAAATGCTCAAAAAAAAAAAAAAAAAAAAAAAAAAACTCAAAAGAGACACTCTGGGCAAATTTACTACCCTTTTGTTATGTTCTGGATAAAAACATCCACTGAATTAAACTGCTGTAAAACTGCATCAGATCAATATATTTTTTTACATTTTTGCATAAATCTGTTGATCAACCTCAGTCCTGATCAAAACTACTAAATTGCTTAGAAAAAACAAGATTTGAACTCTTTAATTGGCAAATTCATAAATTATGTCACAGATTTAGTAAAAAAACTCACACAAAATGCCGTATTTTTAATGTAAAATGTGAACTGGATTTGTTTTTATCTTTTATCAAAGTCTTGGACACGTAAAACAGCATTGTCTTTGATGCATTGTTTTTGATTCATTTCATTTTTCTCCCTCATTTACTGTTGGTGGCTGTTTTTGCCCCATTTACTTCCATTATAACCACATTTTTTTTGATTACAAAACCGTGACACCATATAATCATGCATTTTTGATTGTTGGTGGTTTTCCCTGTTGGGAGAAGGTCACATTTTTACTAATCATCAGTTGGCACCATTAACCCTTTAGATAGGCCTGTGCAAAAAAAAAAAAAAGCATAGTTTCTGGATTTCATATGGAGTATAACAGCAAATTAAAGTCTGTGTATGTGTGTGAGAGTGACCTTTACGCACTTACCTTGATGTGACTGAGAAAATCAAAGTATGCACCTTAGCTCTCAGAACTCAATCATTTATTTATTTTTTTTCAGCTTAGTCCATTTATTAATCTGGGGTCACCACAGCGGAATGAACTGCCAACCTATCTAGCATTTTGTTTACGCAGCGGATGCCCTTCCAGCTGCAACCCATCACTGGGAAACATCCATACACACTCGTTCACACACATACACTACAGACAATTTGATTTACTCAATTCTCCTATAGCACATGTATTTGCACTTGTGGGGAAAACCGGAGCACCAGGAGGAAACCCACCCAAACATGGAGAGAACTCCACACAGAAATGGCAACTGATCCAGCCGAGGCTCGAATCAGTGTACTTCTTGCTGTGAAGCGATCAAGCTACCCACTGTGCCACCATGTGACCCTTGCTCTCAGAACTACATGAAGTAAATAAAAACAAAGACTGTGTATAATATATTTATGCACTATCAAATGTGGCTATAATGGAGGTTAATGGGGTAACATTAGATAAAAACATTAGATTGTTAGATAAAAATCTAACAATGCATCTAAAAGTTCATGTTGTGTAAAAAGTTAAAAAAGAAATCCAGTCCACAATTACTTTTCATATTGGAAATACGTCCTTTTGTGTGTTTTTTTCACCAAATCAGTGATATCATTTATAAATTTGGCAATTAAAGAGTTGAGATCCTGTCATTTTTTATTTAATTTAGTAGTTTGGATGAGGACTGGGGTTGATTAACAGATTTATGCAAAAAATGTGAATAAAGCAGGTGTTTTCAAATCAGTGGATGTTTTCAGCCCCAACACAACAAAAGGATGATCAAATAGGAAACTAAAACAGTTCACTAAACAACAAAACTTCTACAATCAACATCATGTCTGACATTTACAATAATAAACTTTAAAATAACTGGCACAAAATTTGATAAAAACGGTTCAACTTATTTCATATACTCTAAAAAAATAGGAAAATGTACTTGCAGCTTATTACACAGATTGTTTACCATAAAATAAAAACGGAAAACTTCTGTTAATTAACAGTGTCCACATAAAAAAAAAAAAAAAAAAAAAAAAAAAAAAAAATATATATATATATATATATATATATATATATATATATATATATATATATATATATATATATATATATATATATATATATATATATATATCAGTTTTTTGATGGTTAAACAAAGCTAAAAAGCTGTAAAAAAGCTAAATATTTTATAGTAATTTAAGGGCTTTCCATATTAAAAAAATGTTTCATTTCTGTGTTTTTAAGGGTATACCAATGGTAAAAAAGCGGAAATATTCAGTTTTAATAGTATACCTACAATAAAAAAACAGACATATTCTGTGTTTTAATGGGACACCTACTGTAAAAATTAGGCCTTTTTTGCTGTATTAATGATATATCTACAGTGAAAAAATGAATTTGTTTTAATGGAAAAAGAGGCCTTCTTTGGTGATTTAATGGTATACCTACTGTAAAAAATTTACTATTTTACAAATTTAATGCTATTCAAGCAGCATAAAAATGGCAAATGGTAAGGATACACATATATACTAATGGGAAAACACACTATTAATGGTTTACCTAAAGTAAAACAAAACATTTTTCTACACTGTATGTGTAGAGAAGCAGTAAATAGTTTCTTAACTGTGCACTTACAATAGTTAGTAATAAACAACAACTTTGCAATAAAAACAGATTCTTTAATGAATACAAATCATATGAATTCCAAAAAGCTAGTTATACACATAATAATACATATTAACATGTGAATCACACAGTGAGAAGTCTTTTGTTAAGCGCTTTACAAATTTGACCTAAATCCTGCATCATGTAACTGAATTAAAAAAAAATTGAAGTTAACTTAATCGATTTGTGTTGAGGCTACATAAAAGAATTATATGAAATGGGCTGGAAATGGGGTATATGCACACAGACTTTTAATTTCAGCCAGCCAGCAAGCCACAGGGCTACCAGTGAATTGTCATCCCATACAAAATCGCTACGTTTAAGATCTGATAAAAAAAAAAAAAAATAAAAAAAACACACACAATCTTCACTGCCTGGCTGAAATACGATATAACGAGGGTCTTAGATCAAACAAGAAACATAGCATTAAATTATATTTTTTTCACGCCATGTCTTTATTAATTTTACCCCAGTATTTTCGATGGAATTTCTGCACTAGCCTGCTGCTAATGATGCCACATGTGTTTAAACGGTCTTTCGCCTCTTTTACGCTTTAATAACCAAATGGATGCTCAAGTATATTTAACTGATTATATTTTAATTACTTTACAAACATCTATGTAGTAAAAGGAACGTTATGAAATTGAAAATAGCCACATAAAGCTGCCACTGAAAGTTCATCATTGGCTGAAATACACTAGCTATGCATATAGCTCATTGAAATTTATAAAGACATTTTTGTCAACTTGTGCTAGATTTTTTGACAAGTAATAGTACTTTTACTTGTCAGTACTCTTTCTACAACTGGATATGAGAAAACTACATCATTTTTGTACAATGTTTTTCTGTTTGAAAAGCTCAACGGTGAAGGTCTTCACTGAAAGAACAGCATGTACTTACAGAAAAGCAACATCATGAGTCTGTGAGTGTCCTGTACCAATGCAGGAACGATGAGATGTTTTAAACAGTTACTTTTAAAAAAGACACTCACTTCTAGAGAGCGTCACGTTCTCTTGCCCTTCATTCCATACTACCGCATCAAAACAGGAGTGGTGCACTGCTAATGCAATTAAAAAATACATACTATATAACAGTATTATTCATTCACACACCAATGCTGCTTTTGTCCAGTTTGTCGAGTTCAATGGACGGGGGCTATTATTACTCACTACAACAAAGAAAAGAAGAAAGGGGACAGAGGAGAAGTGTGTAATGAAGCGGCATAAAAGCATTAGCGAGACAGAGAGAAATTGAGCGACTTGATTCAGACATGCAGAACTTGTGTCACTAAGGAGACTGTGTGTGTGTGTGCGTGTGTGTATGTGTGTGTGAGACACACGGTGGGATATCCCAAATTAAGTCTTTGCTTGAAAGAGCTCCACCCCTCAGAAGTCACTATTAATCAAGCTACCTGAAGGAGAGTCATGCTGAACACACACACACACACACACAGGGCTCTTCTAGTCTGTCTATAGAGACAGTGTAAGAATGCATTCATTGTGAAGTGCAGGTATTTGGTGTGTATTAGGGAGAGAGATGGGAAGAAAAGCAGAAGGGAGAGAGAGGAGATCCTGTTTCACTCACACACGCACACACGCACACACACATACACACATACACACATACATACACACACACACACACACACACACACATACACACTTGTCCAGATGTCTGTCAGGGTTAAAGTCATGCTGAGGAGGTCACATGATCGGTCATATGACTTTCTGAACACAAAAAAGAGAGGTGACCTGCACAGCTCTTTCTCTCGATTTCCTTCTTTATATTTTATAGTATGTCTAACAAAAGTCAAGAAATACTGACTGATGGTGTATGAACAAGATGTGTGTGTTTGTGTGTTCGTGTGTGTCTGAGTGTGTGTGTGTCTTTGTGTGTGTGTGTGTGTGTGTGTGTGTGTGTGTGTGTGTGTGTGTGTGTGTGTGTGTGTGTGTGTGTGCATGATTGTGTGTGTGCTTTCCACAAAGGGGAAACAAAACTACTGAGTCAATTAAGGATGTAGAATTGAGAAATCCTGAAACCTAACTATTCAGATTCAGTTTGGCATTTGTGGGTATCAAAAAGTGAAAGCAGTGTACTGATTTGCTTTGGTGTTTGTTTGTTTGTTTGTTTGTTTGTTTGTTTGCATGATTGATTGATAGATTGTTTGTCTGTCTCTCTGTTTGTTAGTTTGTTTGTTTGTTTGTTTTCATAAAGTTGGAGAATAGCTTATTGTACTGTAACAACTAATAAAAATAATCATTCAGACTTTAAACAAATATTAATTATTTGACAAAAATTTGAATATTTATATATTACCCATGACTTTAAACATCTTTTAATAAATAATAATTCCGATATATTTAGTTTTTCAGTTCAGTTTTTTTAAATAATTTTCAGTGTGATATAATATGAGGATGGATGGATGGATGGATGGATGGATGGATGGATAAAATATGTTAACATTATATGGATGGATGGATGGATGGATGGTTGAATAGATGAATGGATGGATGGATGGATGGAAAAATGGATGGATAGATAAATATATTATGTTAACATAATATGGATGGATGGATGGATGGATGGATGGGTGGATGGATGGATGGGTGGATGGATGGATGGATGGATGTATCAATGGATCGATGATAGATGGATAAATATATTATGTTAGCATAATATGGATCGGTGGATATAATCTGTTAACATAATATGGATAGATGGATGACTGGATGGATGGATGGATGGATGGATGGATGGATGGATGGATGGATGGATGGATGGATGGATGGATATAATATGTTAACATAATATGGATGGACGGATGGATGGATGGATAAATATATTATGTTAACATAATATGGATAGGAGGATGGATGGATGGATGGATGGATGGATGGATGGATAAATATATTATGTTAACATAATATGGATGGATGGGAGGATGGATGGATGGATGGATGGATGGATGTATCAATGGATCGATGATAGATGGATAAATATATTATGTTAGCATAATATAAATGGGTGGATATAATCTGTTAACATAATATGGATAGATTGATGGATAAATATATTATGCTAACATAATATGGATGGATGGATAAACAGATGTCATATGTTAAAATAATATGGATGGATGGATGGATGGATAAATGGATGGATGGATGGATGGATGGATGTAATATGTTAACAAAATATGGATTGATGGATAGATGGAAGGATGGATCGATATAATATGTTAACATAATATGGATGGAGGTTATAATAAGTTAAAATATTATGGATGGATGGATGGATGGATGGATGGATGGATGGATGGATGGACGGATATAATATGTTAACATAATATGGATGGACGGATGGATGGATGGATGGATGGATGGATGAATATATTATGTTAACATAATATGGATGGATAAATGGATGGATGGATGGATGGATGAATGGTTTTATGGATTGATGGATCAATAGATGGATAAATATATAATGTTAGCATAATATGGATGGATAGATGGATGGATGGATATAATATGTTTACATAATATGGATGAATGGATGGATGGATGGATGGATGGATGGATGGATGGATAAAATATGTTACATAATATGGATGGATGGATAGGTAGATTTGAGGGGGGTATTGCTGTTTGGACATGTAGAGACAGTTTCACAATAACGGTTATAATAAATCAGTGAGTCAGAGCTGTGAATCAGTGTGGCCATTTTAAACTGATTCATGAAAACTAAACCATACTCAACAACTGACTTTTTTTTACTTCTTTAGACTCAGGGTTTTCCCCCCAGAATGTTTTAACAGATTGACATAAATGAACTGAGCTCAGCAACTCTACTGACATTCCTGCTTATAAAGCTAAAATCACAGACAAAAGCTAAAACCAAGGTCCTTGGTGATTCATTAAATGCAAGTCAACAAACACTAATTTCAGACTCAAAACACGCAATCAACACAAAATTTATATCAGTGGCTTCTAAAAAGTGTTGAAATCAGCCTATACAAGAAACTGAACATTTAGAACAACACACTTTGATAAAGGAAACAACGCAACAATGTTGTAAATAACATTCAGTTTCTTGCAGGGACTAATGGTTTTACTTCATAATATATTCAGTGTATGGTCAGGAGTCATGGCTATTCTTTTTATTTGTTTGTAAATGTATTTTTCAATGACAAAATCATAAAAGCCATTGATTTTCCATCAGCTTTTTTGAATGAGGAAGGACCCATTCAGCTCAAAATCTTTCTCAATGTTTTACTGAAGACAAAAAAGCATCACCTTCAGCTTAGATGACTTTTGGGTGAGAAAATTAACTGATAACAAACTTTCATTTCTGAAAGAACTGTTTCCTTAATGTCCAAGACAGAAATTCAATTTAAAATACTCACAATATTCACAAAATGAATGAAAGCGATTTACATACATAAATTCTAAACACAAGTGAATAATCTGTCTTCTGAGATCAGATAAGCAGGTGAATGGAGACAGAAAGAACTGGTTCAAGTCACAGCCACAGCCAATCAGATTTTAATCACACACACACACACATACACACACACACACACACACACACACACACACACACACACACTACTGGGCCCCTAAAGGTCTGTCGCCAAATAAACATGCCTACACATTTAACAGATGCAGTATTTAGAGTAACAACAGAAAGTCACATGACCAAGGAGACACACACACACACACACACGCACACGCGCTGCATACACAAGCACACACAGGTTGTCTTTTCTCAGAGCTATGTCTTCATTTAATTTCTTTGAAACTACATCCCCCACAATGCAAAGCCACAACGGGTCGGCTGTCAAGACCACTGACCTCTGTACCCCCTACGTGAAATAACCCATTCATAAGCACACACACACATACATATTGTCCTTTATCTGTTATTTATGTAAAAGGTAGTTATAATTACAACTAATGACAATGACTAACATATTATATGCGATTATTTAGAATGAAAAACCATTTAAGTGTCTGTGGATCGGATTAAAGGAGGTTTTTGTTTTTCTACCTAGCTCTTTCTGCGGACAAAATTATACCTCTTGTATAACCAAGTAAACACACACACCTACGCAAACTTTTACCTAGTTATCTAGCTATTGTTCTTACCTAAAGCTAAATAGAATTGCTCTAAGCTAACTCTAAAAGAATGCTTGCTTTCTTAATTAAACTCATTGCTTATGAAATATAGTCATTTTTTTGCATTTAGGAAATCTTTCAGACATCCTCAAAGTTAATATTATGTATCTACAGTACACTCTACAGTACATTTTGAACACAAATGAGTGTAAATACACATCAAATGCGAAGCTAAAACATTTAACAAGGAACTTTCATTCATTATTGGCAGAAAAACAAGACTCTGTAGCTTTAAATTCAATGATTTGCTCAAGAAATGATGATTAATCTTTTAAAGTGAAGCGTGTGTCTTGTCCATTCATGTTGTGCCTTTCCCTTCAAAAAAAAGTCTACTCACTACCCTTGGTTTTTCTTACACACACTAAAACAGACTTAACTTCTTTCTCATTACTTCTTTTTTCTTTCAGATTGAGCCATCTCTCTGTCAGAAACCCGATTCTCTCACACACACTAAATTATAGCACACCCCCTGAGTGCAGTTACACAACACACACACACACAAAAGACCCGCAGAGCAACTTTCAACACAGTTTTCGCAACACAAGGACATTCTAACCTTACAACTGTAGAGAGGAGGGAGGGAAAGAGAGAGAGAGAGAGAGAGAGATGTCAATTTAACTCTATGAAAATAAATAAGGTCAGAGGGGAGAACGTGATCAGTGGACCATCTGTGAGAAGATGACACACTGAGAACAGAAAGAAAAACAGACGAGAGACTGAAGAAGAGGATGATGGAGAAAAAAGTAAAGACGTGCCGGAGTTTGTATGAACTTACCTGCGCCTTTAGTAGCTGTCAAAGAGAATGGACGTGTTGCACTAATCAAAGGTAGAGCAGAGCAGACACGTTCATCTCGCCGCTTCACCCTGTCTACAGTGTTCTTGCAGGTCTCGACAGTCCAGAGTGGTGAAAAACTTTCGTTCTGTTCTTTTGCTCTTTTGGTTTCTGTCTCCAAACTGTTTCACTTCCCCGTCCCTTGCTGTTAGTTCACCCTGCTTCTCTCCTTCACTGATCGAGGAGGAGGTGGAGGGAGGGAAAACGAGGGAGACCGGGCGGAGAGAAAAAAAGAGAGAGAGAGAGAAAGAGAGAGAGTAATTAGCGCTAGTCTCTGTACCTGCCTCTCACTGACATAATCTTCACATTCCTCTGCTGTGAGGAAAATAATGAGAGAAAAAATATGTAGGAATAACTGAAATCCAGGAGCTCAGAAACAAGTGTTTAGCAGAAATGTACATCAAAATATAGGTATATATTCTGAAGAACGCTGTGTGTGTGTGTACGTGTTGCTTAGTGTCTACAACAGTTAGTACCGGGAAATGTTTAGTCTCACATCTTTCTTGCCAGGCTGGTCTGAGCAACCTGTTCCCTTTCTCTGTGTGTGTTTGAGTGTGTGTGTGCCTCAGAAACTCACCAAACCTGAATGCTTCCAGGCTATCGGATTGGAAACGCTATCCTCCCTCAACCTGGAGTCAGGCCAGAGCAGCATTCCACACACACACACACTTACACATACACCTTACAAATATCAGAGCTCACCATCCCATTCACTTTATCTGATTTATGCAGTAAAACCCTCAAAGTGACACCATGATGAGCAAACACTCATAATACTTTGGGAATATTAAAAAATAACCATTTCACCCAGTTCACTGACCTCACGCTTGTGTTTGTTCATTTTGAATGCAATTTAAGAAATGAAGTCACAGAGACGCCTAAATAAAATAAAATTTTACACATTAATAATAAAAATAAATAAATAAATACTGAAATTTATGGATTTATCGACAAATTTTAATTCATTCATTTTCTTTTTGGCTTAGTCGCTTTATTAATCTGGGGTCGCCACAGCGGAATAAACCACCAACTTATTCAACACATGTTTTACGCACCAAATGCCCTTCTAGCTGCAACCCAACACTGGGAAACACCCATACACTCATTCACACATATACACAACCAATTTAGCTTACCCAGTTCACCTGCATGTCTTTGGACTGTGGAGGAAACCGGAGCGCCCGGAGGAAACCCATGCGAACAAGGGGAGAACATCCAAACTCAGTGGCTCAGTGGTTTGCACTTTTGCCACACAGCAAGATGATCACTGGTTAGAGCCCTGGCTGGGTCAGTTGGCATTTTTGTGTGGAGTTTGCATGTTCTCCCCATATGTGGGTTTCCTCCAGGTGCTGTTTTCCCCCACAGTCCAAAGACATGCACTATAGGTTAATTGAATAAGTTAAATTGGCCGTAGTGTATGTGTGTGAATATGAGAGAGAGAATATGGGTGTTTCCCACTACTGGTTCGCTATGTAAAACATATGCTGGATAAGTTAGCGGTTCATTCCGCTGTGGAGGCCCCTGATAAATAAAGGGACTAAGCTGAAGATAAATGAATAAACAAATGAATGAATGACATATTCATGCTATTTACAATAACCTACTCAAAAATCTAGCTTCAACTTCCACTAAAAATAAATTTTACTTATTTGTCCCTTCACGAGATGAGCACAAAAAAAATCTATTTTGAAAAATGCTGGAAACTGTTAGCCATTAAAATTCATAATATGAATAACTTAGGAAGTCATACAACATTCTTCAAAGTATCTTCTCCTTGAATTCAGTTGGCAAACACCTTCGAACTATCATTGGTCTGGTGTTAATATGCAATGAGTGGGTGGAGCTCTGTCTTTTTTACTTGGAGTTGTTCCACACTGGAAAGCTTTCTTAAATGCAACAGTGAGTGCTACATCTCTAATTGCCATTTTCAGTGTTGGAGAAAGTTACTTTTAAAAAGTAATGCATTGCAATATTGAGTTACTCCCCCAAAAATTAACTAGTTGCATTACTTAGTTACTCTTTATGGTAATGCATTACGTTTATTTTTATTATCTGTCTGGTGCTTGACCTCTTTCTTTTTTCATTCTTTCTTTCTTTGAAGGAGGAGCTCTGCAATTAGCAATGCATTGTTTAAAATACACTTTCATTTACCTTTAAAAAACACTTCAAAAAATAATATTTTAGGATAAAGTTATCTGAGAACTTCCTGACCCCAGAGCTATACATGCTGAATATACAGATTATTGAAAGTTTGAAGCAATCTGTTTGCTACTTTTGTACTTTTTGTCTTAAATAAAATCCAGCCGGATCTCACAAGGAAAGGTATATTACGTTTTGTCAGTTTAGTGGCTAATTCGTACGAATTCATACGAATTTGTGCGAGTTCAGTCATACGAAGATGTACGATTTTAAAAAGGAGGCGTGGCACCTAACCCCACCCCTAACCCAAACCATCATTGGGTGATGAGCAAATCGTACCAAATTGTATGAATTAGATCGTACGAATTCATACGAATTAGCTTCTAAATCAAAAAGTTATGAATTACCGTGAGATTGTGTTGATAAAATCACAGTCCATTGAGGCAATGCCCTTTTCCACGTCTTCAATGTGTTCAAAATAATAAACCCATTCAATCATTATCTGCGTGATTTATTGTCAATTTTAATTTTTATACAGCAAATTATTTTTTAAAAGCAAATTAACTGAACTAAAAAGTAACTTGCAGTATTTTTTTAAAAGTAACTCAAATATTATTCCTTATTTTTTAAAAGTGATGCATTACCTATTACTTACAGTTGAGGTCAGAATTATTAGCCGCCTTTTGAATTTATTGTTTTTTCTTTTAATATTTCCTACATGATGTTTAACAGAGCAAGTAAATTTTCACAGTGTGTCTGATAATATTTTTTCTTCTGGGGAAAGTCCTATTTGTTTTATTTCGGCAAGAATAAAAGCAGTTTTTTAATTTTTTAAACACCATTTTAGGGATAAAATTATTCGCCCCTTTAAGCTAATTTTTTTTTCAATAGTCTACAGAACAAACCATCATTTTAAAATAACTTGCCTAATTACCCTAACCTTCCTAGATAACGTAATTAACCCAGTTAAGACTTTAAATGTCACTTTAAGCTGTATAGAAGTGTCTTGAAAAATATCTAGTAAAATATTATTTACTGTCATCATGACAAAGATAAAATAAATAAGTTATTAGAAATGAGTTATTAAATCTATTATGTTTAAAAAAAGATTGAAAAAATATCTTCTCTCCATTAAACAGGAATTAGGGAAAAAATTAAACAGGGGGGCGAATAATTCAGGGGGGCTAATAATTCTGACTTCAACTTTACTTAGAAATGGGAAAATAAAAAAAATATGACTTAACTCAACATACTTGTAATTCGTTACCTCCAACACTGGCCATTTTAACTAATAAGAATTTAATATTGCTTCGATTTCATCCTAACTAGTTAAAATGCAATTATAATAAATAATGATGGAAATGTTTTAAGCTAAAATAGCTTGCCATATCTAAATGTTGCTCTCAGCAATACTAAGAGGTTTGAAACCACTTTTAATTCCTAAATAAAAAATACTTTGCTGTTAGCATATTTTATAATATGTAGTAAATAAATATTATTGAGTGCATGTACATTTACACTTTAATACCAAAACTAAAATAACACATATTCAACACTTAAAACTTTCCTCTGTCCAACAATAAAAGAGATATTTTTTGTTTTGTTTTGTTTTGTTTTGTTTTGTTTTGTTTTGTTTTGTTTTGTTTTGCTTTGCTTTGCTTTGCTTTGCTTTGCTTTGCTTTGCTTTGCTTTGTTTTGTTTTGTCATTGAAGAACCATTCTTGGTTACCCAAAGAACATTTTCGTAAATAACTTTTTTTTTTTTTTTGGTTTGGTTTGAAGAATATTTCAAAAGAATTTAAAGAATCATCTTTAATTACAAGGAACCTGAATGAACCAATGGAACCATCAATCTAAATAAAGAACCTTTATTTTATAATGCATCCTGTTATTTTTTTACAATTAAATAAAACATTTTTTAAACTATCTTCAATTGTAGTTCACAAAATATAAAAGCCATACAAATTTGAAACAACATTAAAATTTAATAATTAAAGAAATTTTGTTAACCTCACTGTCATTATAAAAGGAATAGTTTACCCAAGAATTAAACTTACCCTATTATTTATCCCATATCAATGGTCAGTCAAGAAGTCAGTGATATTCTTAATCTTTCTAATGTGTTTATATGTTATTCTTTTTCTATTTTAAATTCTTGTATTTTATTGAATGTTTGATTTTCTCAGTTGTTGTAGTGCTTTGGGTTTTAGAAATGATAAATAATATGTACTATTATTATACTTATAAATAAAAAATTAGAAATATATTTATTACAAAAACATTGTTTCACTTTATAAAATGTGTGCTATCCACCAGGCAGTTTAGTGATTAGTTTTATGATGGATTTATGCACTTTTGGAAGCGTTAAAAAAACCCAACCACTACTCAACACCATTATAGAGCATGGAAGAATCAAGATACAATTTTAACTACTCAAACAGTGTCTGTCAGAAAGAAGGAATTCATATATAAACCAAGGCTGGCTTGAGGGTAGGTACACTATGTAGTACTTTTCATTTTTAGGTAAACTATTACATGTCATCTTCCCAGCCAAACAAACTAATAGTTCATCAAATAACTAAAGTCACTGATTGAAATGGTTGACTAAATCAATTGCTTCCTCAGCTGAAAACAAAAATGAAAGGACCAACCCCCATGTGTGAAACACAAGTCTCTGAGAAATGTTCTATTTATTCTCACACACAGAAAACGCCTTTCATACAATCAATGCAGTCAACACACCTTCTTCTCTCTCAATAGACAGACAATGCAGAGAGAAAACAAGAGACAGAGCGAGAGAGATTGGAAACACTTCCTCAAAGATGCACATGACAAAAGCTTGCAGGTGAATTACACATCAGCAAAAGCAGGGGGAGTGGAAAATTACATTCCACAATCATCTCTGGTTGCAGAGTCACTGTGCACTATGATGGTGACACAGCAAAATCAACTTCAACTAGAACAAGGAAACATTATTAATTTGTTTGATATTTGCTTTTGAGAGTACTATAATGAGCATTGCTACCCTGTAAAACCCAATAAGCTAACACACTCAAAAATATTTTTGCTGCTTGTTCAAACTACATATTTAAAGTCCTCAAGAAATCAAAACTAACCATATAATTTTGTTAGCTCACATTGCTAGTTTTGTGGTGAATAATTCATCTGTGCATGTCATTAAGAAAAAATGATTTGCTCTTTTAATCTTTGATTAAAATCTGAAAATGCACTTCTTTTTTTCAGTGTAATTGTCAGATTATGAACACTCTTCCTCTAGTGATTTAAGTGACTTTGATTGTGGCATGATGACTGGTGACAGACGGGACGGTCTGAGTATTTCAGAAGCTGTTGATCTACTGGGAATTTCATGCTCAACCATCTCTAGAGTTTACAGAGAGTGATCCGAAAAAGAGTAAATATAAAGTGAGCGGCAGTTCTGTGGACGCAAATGCCTTGTTGATGCCAGAAGTCAGAGAAGAATGGGCTACAGCAGCAGAAGACCACACAGGGTGCCACTCCTGTCAGCTAAGAACAGGAAACTGAGGCTACAATTTGCACTGGCTCACCAAAATTAGACAATAGAAGACTGGAAACACATTGCCTGATCAGAAGAGTCTTGATTTCTGCTGCGATAGTCAGATGGTAGGGTCAGAAACTGGCATCAACAACATGAAAGCATGGATCCATCCAGCATTCTATCTATGGTTCAGGCTGGTGTTGGTGGTGTAATGGTGTAGGGGATTTTTTCTTGGCACACTTTGGGCCTCCACAGTCACAAGATCTCAATCTAATAAAGCACCTTTGGGATGTGGTGAAACAGGAGATTCGCATCATGGATGTGCAGCCGACAAATCTGCAGCAACTACGTGATGCTATGGACCAAAATCTCTGAGGAATATTTCCAGTACCTTGTTGAATCTATGCCATGAAGGATTAAGGCCAAAGGGGGTCCAACTCAGTACTAGTAAGGTGTACCTAATAAAGTGGCCAGTGAGTGCATATCTTATCAATTGGGCATAGTTAACATATTTATCCACGCTGCTCCAACTGTCAATTTTGACAACAAACGGTGGTGAGAAAAATGGTGAGAAGAGGTTGTAGGTTGTAGGTCTGTAAGGTTGTAATAATAACTCTCCCTTAACCCTTTACCCCATCTTTCTGAATCAAATGCCTACTTTACTACATCCAATCAGCTAACAGTAGAAAAAACAAGCCAACCCACTGTTTACTCATTTAATATTCAGTTTAACTAGGAACCGCATCACAATATAAAAAAATGGTCTTGTTCATGTGAACTTTTAAATGAGCTAAAACAACACAATTCTTGAGATTTTTTTTGGGGACATTTTGTTATGTTTGGTCTACTTGTGTTGGGGCAACATGAATGAATTGTGTGGAACCCTGAATTTTTTACAGTGCAGTTATCTCAGACCAGTTCCCTTATAACAATGTAAAATTCTACCCAATTTATTCATATTGTCCCAACACAAATTAATTAAGTTAACTTAATTGTTTTTACAAATGTGGTTTGAAGTGAATTGAACATAAAACAAGTACGTTGTCTCTAAAAAAAAACTTGTGAATTTTGTCATTTTAACTTACTTTAAATAAGTAGTTTGAACAAGCAGCAAAAGTAAATTTTCAAGTGAAGGATGGTTCTTTTTTTAAACGCCTCATCATTATTTCTCCTTTATGTGTTTTATGATTTATGGGATTCTTTCTTCTGTTGAACACAAAAGAAAACATTTAGAAAAAATCTGGTTGATGAAACACATAGACCTAGAAAAAAATAAGTCAATAGGTAATTTTTTTTCAAATACATTATATTTTGTGTTCATCAGAAGAAACTCAAACAAGTTTGAACAATTAGTAAAGGGAGACTAAATGATGCCAGATTTTAATATTTTTTAATCGTGCCTTTAAACCATTCAAGTTTTTCTAAACATTTAACTTTAAGTAAAACAATTACCAAAGTATTTAGAACTTATTCCAATTGAGTAAATTAAAACGCAGTAAATTAAGCAAACTCAACCCACTTAAAGATGCCTGAAAGTGAAATATCTAAATGTTTTGTCAGGTAAAGTTTAAAACGAGAAATAAAGTTTTATCGAAGAGATGGATTTTCACTGATCCTGCAACAACATAAAATAAATTGAATTAAAAAAAAACGAAGAAATGAAAAAGTGAATGAGAAAGAGAGCATATGTGGTACAGGGTTAGCATGTTTTAATGAGCAGATTTAGTTCTGTGTTACTGGGTGGATTTGAGACTCTGACCGTTAGAATGTTAATCTGTTTAAAGCCAATCACACTCCTGCCTGAGGAGGGGGAGTTCAATCACACACGCTCTCCCACACATACACACACACACACACACACACACACACACATTCATTTACATGCAACACAAACACATGCACACAATAGGCCATTTGCAGGCCCAAAACATACATACACCACCCCCTCAAACCAAAACACACACACACAAAAATACACGCCCTGAGGAAAAATTTAGTGCTTTACTATCTTAACTTTGTTTGATGTACATGGTCATTCTGAAGTTTAGGCTGTATATGGTTTTTGTTTGTTTCTGAAAGTATCAAGACTGCATTTATTTGACTGAGAGTACCCTCTAAAAATGCTTTGTTAGTTCAACCCAATGCTGGGTGTAATACAGATTAAACCAACCGCTGGGTTAATTTTTTAAAATTAAATTAATACGACCAAATTAAACCCAATGACACAGTGGTTCAGTGGTTAGCACTGTCGTGTGTGTGTGTGTGTGTGAATGAGTGTGTATGGGTGTTTCCCAGTACTGGGTTGCAGTTGTAAGGGCATCTGCTGTGTAAAACATATGCTGGACTAGTTGGCAATTCATTCCGCTGTGGTGATCCCTGATGATTAAAGGTTGTAAGCTGAAGGAAAATGAATGAATGAATGAATAAACCCAATGTTTGGGTTAGTCCATATTTTACCCAATTTCGGTTTAAATAACCCTGCATTTCTAAGACTGTATTGTACGAACATATTTACAATAAAATCATTATTACAATAATAATAGTTTTGTGCTGATCATTTTAAAATAGTTTTTAATCCATTAGGGAAAATGCAGAATTTTCAGCATCTAATACTGCAGTGTGTTTAGCCATGCTATGCTTCAGAAATCAGTTAATATGCATTTCGCTAACATTTGTTTAACACAGTTAACCCTTGTTTTGAAATGTGTTTTTTTATTCTGGTTTCTTTAATAAGGCTCAAAATATTAAGATTTATCCTTAATAATTTAAAAGCTCTAAATGTTCAATCCACTTATTCATTACCAAAAATAAGCTGTCCTTGATGTCCTTGATTTTCCAAATAGAAATGAAATGACAGTTATTATAACTTATTATAATCTGATGGAAGAATTTCATAAAGTAACGGTTCATATCAAAATCTTAACATTTTAATTGCAGAAACTGGAACTACGAAAAAATTACTGATTTTATTATTAATACATAAATGTAATATATTATAATAAAATATATTTAAATTATTAAAATGTAATAATTTTTATTTATATTAAATTATAGGGCAGGGGTGGTGCGGTGGCGAAGGGTAGCGATGTTGCCTCACAACAAAAAGGTTGCTTGTTCCATCCTTAGCTGGGTCTAAGTTGTCATTTCTGTGTGGAGTTTGCATGTTCTCGTGGGTTTCCTCCGGGTGCTCTGGTTTCCCACACAGTTCAAAGACATGTGCTATAGGTGAATTGAATGAGCTAAGTTGGCCGTAGCAGTGTATTTTTGTGAATGTGGGAGTATATGGGTGTTTCCCCGTACTGGGTTCAGCTGGAGGGGTATCCGCTGCGTAAAACATATGCTGGATAAGTTGGCGGTTCATTACGCTGTGGTGACCCCAGATTAATAAAGGGTCTAAGCCAAAAAGAAAATGGATGAATTAATATTACATTTCCTTTTTATTAATTAAACATTTTAATGTGCTGTCTTGAAAATGAAATACATCTACGTTGCATACATGTCTTCTGAGTAAATATAAATTAATTATATATCAGTTGTTACCACTGCGCAGTTCAAAAACACAAACGATTCAGATGTAACATTCTGTAAAAGATTTGTGTTGTGGATATCAGCTCCACCTTTACATTTACATACACAATGTTTCCCCGCTTTAACACTAAGTAACTAAAAAGTATATTTTGACTGTATGAGGGTGACCTTGTCCTCCGGCTGCACTTCTGAACAAGACAGTTTTCAAAGCTGTTCTCTCTTTGTCTCAGCCTCAAACAAATCTCTTATAAATCTCCATTGCCTCAAATCTCATAGTGATTCATCTAAGGGCGTACTATAGACAGTCTTAAGGCATAACCAAGAAACTATAACATCTTTTCAAGTCACCTAATGAGAATTCCTACCTCTGAGAATATGAAGCCTGATTTTTAACCAGACCTACATCAACTACACTCAGGTAAAGTATTATGTTGTAAAAGCTATAGGCTATAAAAACCAAATTATATTTCTAGCAATAGTGAGATTTTCATTGTTTGATTCACTCCACTTGTCATTTTTACACTAGTGAAATGTAATTAAATGTGTGCACTTTGAGTTACTGAATCATTCACACAAGCAAAAAGAGTGATCCATTCAAAAATTGAACATGCTCAGTGGCTTATTTACAGTTGTTGGGATAAAACTAAGGTAATACATTTGAGCTTACTTTTGAGTAGTGCTGTTTGTGTTCTTTCTTTCTGACTACAAGACTATTGGCTCAATTTAGACTATCCAAGCGCAAAGTGCAAAGCGCAGGGCGCAAAAGCAATATGGGCGTGTCAGAATCCACTTTTGCTATTTTAAGGATGG
Source organism: Danio rerio (assembly GCF_052040795.2). Classification (NCBI taxonomy): domain Eukaryota; kingdom Metazoa; phylum Chordata; class Actinopteri; order Cypriniformes; family Danionidae; genus Danio; species Danio rerio. Next base: position 20,891,814 of record NC_141021.1, read on the forward strand.
AAAAATCCACTTTGTGCCGTGGCCTATGGTCTAAAAGGGTTGAGCATATTTTTCTAATGAGTTATAGGTGTGTTTTGAGAATAAACCACTCAGAGTCTCATCTTCCATTCCCTTTAAAAGTCAGTTGTGTCGCGCCATAGCGCATTTTCTATTTAGATGACAGACTTTGTAAGTGGAAAAGCTGAACGTTTCACTAGTGAGAAAACAGTTAAACAGAGCATCTACAGCGTGAGAATGAGAGATGAGCCTCCTCATTCTTTACTTTCCCTTTCGCTCTCGTGGATAGGGAAACTTCTTGTACGCACAGACATCCATTAGCCTATAAATAATTAATTTAGTTTGTTAAGCACAAAGATTTGTTTCAAAACTATTTCTAAATTCAGTTCTAATTTCCAGCATATGAATAAATGAACAATAATACTGAAGTGTGTTCAAAAAACTGAGTTATATCCTAATACACATGCTGTGCCCCAAATGGTCTAAAACCTGACAAGTGGACAAATCTAAGCTTGTTTTTATTAAAAACAAATATAAATATGCATTTAATAAATAATACTGCTAATAATGATAACATTATACAAAAGCAAATTGCCACGAATAAACTGAAAAAAACACGAGATGAAGAAGGCATGAAAGTATGGTTTTTATATTTATGTAGGCTAGAAAATAATATGTTTTGTAATATTTTAATCCATTATATTTATATCCTATAAATATATATGCTTATTATGTCCTATATATATCCTTAATATTTTAATTCTTTTTCATATGTTAAGATATTTGCGTATTTCTGTACACCCTGTCTGTATTAAGCAATGTGTAAGCGAGGCGCACAACTAACACTGCGCCTTTATAGTTTTTCAAAGTAGCAATGTGCCAGCAATGTGTATGATAGGGCCCATAGTCAGATATATTTAAAATAAACAAGGTTAAGCCAGGAAATCTAGCAAATATTGTTGTGTTACTTTTGACCCACCCATGTGTTACAGTACTTTTGTTGTTACTGATGGGGTCAAAAGTAATGATGTGCAATTTATGTTTACATTTACATTTACATTTACATTTAGTCATTTAGCAGACGCTTTTATCCAAAGCGACTTACAAATGAGGACAAGGAAGCAACTTACACAACTATAAGAGCAACAATGAATAAGTGCTATAGGCAAGTTTCAGGTCTGTAAAGTCTAAGAAGGAAAGTATTAGTACTTTTTTTTTTTTTTTTGGGTACAGTTAGTGTGTAGAGTAGTGTAGAGTTTTTAGTCGTTTCTTGAAAATAGCGAGTGACTCTGCTGTTCTGATGCAGTTAGGGAGTTCATTCCACCAACTGGGCAGATTGAGCGTGAGCGTTCGCGAAAGTGATTTCTTCCCTCTTTGGGATGGAACCACGAGGCGACGTTCATTCACAGAACGCAAGTTTCTGGAGGGCACATAGATCTGCAGAAGTGAGAGCAGATAAGAAGGAGCAAGGCCAGAAGTCGCTTTGTAGGCAAACATCAGAGCTTTGATTTTGATGCGAGCAGCAACTGGCAGCCAGTGCAAACGGACTAGCAGCGGAGTGACATGTGCTCGTTTAGGTTCATTGAAGACCACTCGTGCTGCTGCGTTCTGGAGCAGCTGAAGAGGCTTGACAGAGTTAGCTGTTTAAAGTGAAATTATTTTTCAGTTGTTTTCGAAATACCACTTGATATTGATAGACCACTTTTGTGAGTTAGTAAGACAGCAAAAATATATTTATGTCTAAAACATTATCATTTAAAAAGAAAAAAGTACTTTCATCCCACTCTCCCCTACTTAACTAAACACTTAAGTAAACACTACTTTACTAACACCACTGAAACAAAACAGAACTGATTTAAGCTACATTTTCATGGCAAAATACTTACTACAAGTACTTTTAGAAGGGCTTTTTATTCATACTTTGAGGAGTATTTAGATACTTTTACTCTACTTGTACTACATGTTTTGCACTGTTTAACTTGATGCATATAACACAATAGCACATAATGACTCTATGTTTATACAGTAAAAATCTGAATAATTAAACCCCCATTTAATTTTTTTTCTTCTTTAAATATTTCCTTAATTATGTTTAACAGAGCAAGTAAATATTCACAGTATGTCTGATAATATTTTTTCTTCTGGAGAAAGTCTTATTTGCTTTATTTCGGCTAGAATAAAAGAAGTTTTACATTTTTTTTAAAAAACCTTTTTAAGGACAAAATGATTAGCCCCTTTAAACTATATTTTTTCGATAGTCTACAGAACAAACCATCATTATACAATAACTTGCCTAATTACCCTAACCTGCCTAGTTAGCCTAATTAATCTAGTTAAGCCTTTAAATGTCACTTTAAGCTGTTTAGAAGTGTCTTTAAAAATATAGTTAAATATTTACTGTCATTATGGCAAAGATCAAATAAATCAGTTATTAGAAATGAGTTATTAAAACTATTATGTTTAGAAATGTGCTGAAAAAATCTTTCCTTCATAAAAAAAAATTTTGGGAAAAAAATAAACGGGGGCTAATAATTCTGACATCAACTGTATATAATAATTTTAACTGTTAAAAGTTATTAGTAATTAGTTAAAGTTATTAGTATCTAACAAAGTTCTAGTTACTATTTACCTTAACTTTTCTGATTTTTATTGTAATGCAATAATAGGCACCTTTTGTAAGGCTGCTTTGACACAATGATTATTGAATTGCATGGAATAATGCAATAGAATACGTCGATATGGCTGGTGTGTGTAATGTGGATATTTGGGTTGTGCGTGTGTAGAGGGATTGTGGGCTGAAAGCAGGGCGCGCGTGCTTAAACCTCTGTGCTATTAGAACAATCGCTCTCCTCTCCAACGCGACCCGCTTTACAGATTACCAGTTTATTGCACAAATTCCACATCAGCTTACAGCACAACGTCCGATCCAGCGTCTTCAAAACACACTAGTGTTTAACCTACTGATAAACTACTGAGTCAAATCCAAAGCCATTTCCATTTAGAGCTAAAAATGTATATGTCCCTCTCAGAATGCATCTAAAATTATTTTTCATGAGGTTTTGCAAACTTTTAGAGATGTCTTTTAGCAACTCTGTCCCCAGAGGATCGTCAGAATGTCAGACACACACGCACACACCACACACTCATGGTGTGAGAGGGTTTCATTCCAGTAAATTGTCCTGTTTTGTGTGTAAATGGGTGCACAGGGCCAGCTGACACAACACTGAACAATCTGAGATAACACAAGCCTTCTCTTCCTCCTCCATTCACTTGCACAAAGCCATCTAGTGGTGTGAAAAGCTACTCACTTTCATGCAAAGTTCAAATGTTTCTCCATAATGACCCTGATCACATGAATGGTCTTTGTGCAGATGTTTTTTTCCAATACAATTTCAAACGCTGTACAATGTAGATGCGAAAACGTACTCTTTAAAATACACAAACAAGCACCATTTGAAAGCATATTTTAAGTTTGAACTTTTACTTGACATGCATCTTAACGCAAATTTGTTTGAAGATATTTAGAAATTTGTACGATATTTAGAAAAAAATGTCTCAGTGTGCCAAAACTGGACTGACACAGTTTCAATTTACTAGAACTGCTACATTAAGCTGCTTTGACACAATCTACATCGTAAAAGTGCTATAGAAATGAAGATGAATTGAATTATTGCTAATCCATGTACCTGAAATGTATGTTATTGAGCAACATGGCATTGTAAAACAGGTTTAGAATGACAAAGGGTTAAACAAATGTTGAAAATGCTTAAAAAGTTTATTTAAATATTTAATTGATACTAAAGGAATTTTAAATAATGAATAAAGTGTTTGAATTAATGAAATATTAAATTTATGTATACATATAATCAACACAAATGCATCTACAGTCTATAGATTCTTGCATAAATACCACGTTCATGCTGTCATTTTTTTAACAGGAAAGTATTTATTTGGAAAATATTTTTACCTATAATTTATAAAATTTAGAATTGTTTTTTGTTATTATTTATGTACGCCTTAACCTTAATACATTTTTACTGATTTTCCATTGAATTTGTATTAAATGTGCTGTATGTAAGCTTTTGACTTTTGAAAAATGTTGAGTAAACATTCTTGTTTACCTGAAAAACAATGCTGAAGTCAGATATTCTGCTTTGAAAATGTGCCAGAACGGCTGTCTTTGTTTTGGTAATTTTATCCTGCCCAATGCCACTTTAGCCAATTATATTTCAGCACACCGGGTTGCCTTGGTGGAAAACAGCGTATTTCATTCATTGAGTCAGTCAGAAAGGCTCCGAAAGCATGCGCTCGTGACCGCAACCTCCGGTAAACAGTAGCAGATGCCGAAATGAGACGCAGATTTCCAAATGAGGTTATTAATTAGCAAATTTAATGAATGTTATGAACGTAATCATTAGGTGAGCAAGTTACGCAATGATGAGCAATTTGGCTGTTTGCACCAGAGGAAACATGACAAAAATTTGAATACAGCCATTCAGAAGCACAGAATATGCACTCACTTAGGAAATGGTAAGTTTTATAATCTATGTAATACATATTAACCTTCTTGAACATTATTATTACATTATTAAATGTAGATGCTGAATCACTCATATGTGTTTAGTTCTATTAAGCTCAATTTCAAACGGTTTATTTTATTTTCATGATCCATCTGTTGCTGCTTTCAGTAGTATGGCAATAAATGTCATGTAAAGTGGTAATTAATCTCACATTGTTAGCATTCGACACTAAATAAAGCACATGAGGTGTACCTGAGGTGATTATTGTCATGGTTTTCTGTTGTTCATCTGTTAGAAATAGAAGGTGTTTCTAAAATATATATTTCAGGTGTTGGTTAAAACGAAAACTCATTTTAATATGGAAAATATTCCTTCTATCAGGTGCCGTTCCTGTTATTTAGAACACGATTTAAATCAGCCTTTAGGCTCGATAGTCAGGCTCACTCCTGTCCTCAATCTGGAAACCTGCGCTTGCGTTTGTTTTGATCCAGGAGTTCAATACCTAGTTCAACCACTGGGTGTCAAACTTACTGTTGAAGTTAAAATTATTAAACGCTCTGAATTAATAGCCCCATGTTTATTTTTTCCCCAATTTCTGTTTAACAGAGAGATTTTTTTAACACATTTCTAAAAAATAACAGTTTTTATAACTCATTTCTAATAACTAATTTCTTTTATCTTTGCCATGATGATAGTAAATAATATTTGACTAAATATTTTTCAAGAAACCTCTATACAGCTTAAAGTGACATTTAAAGGCTTAACTAGGTTAATTAGGTTAACTAGGCAGGTTAGGGTGATTAGGCAAGTTACAGTATAATGATGGTTTGTTCTGTAGACTATTGAAAAAATTTAGCTTAAAGGGGCTAATAATTTTGACCTCACAATGGTTTTTAAAAAATTCAAAACTGCTTTTATTCTAGCCGAAATAAAACAAATAAGACTTTTTTCAGAAGGAAAAATATTATCAGACATACTGTGAACATTGTCCTGCTCTGTTAAACATTATTTGTGAAATAAAAAAAATTAAAACTTTACATACTGCACCTTTAAGTTGCTTTTATATAATTTGAATTCCTTACTATTTTTAATACAATTTTGAAATAACATATAGTTTTTTATATTTTTGTCTCATATTTGTGTTTATCTTAATACAGTGTTTTATTAATTTTGTTGTTATTTTACTTTATGAATAACATTTTTAATTTTCTATTTACAAAATATGATTAAGGCCTAACCTATGTGAAAAAAATATATAATTTAATTAAATCACTTTGATCAATTGATTTTATTCATTTTAAAAATAAGTTGATCATTAATCTTCTGTACTATAATACTTGCATAATTTAATTATTAGTCTAATGTCTTCACATTTTTAATAACTTATATTACTCTAATTCATCGGTTTGTTTGTTTTATATCAGTTTGTGTTTACTTATTTTTACCAAAAGTCACTATTTATGTTTCACTCCAATGGAGCCTCAGCACTCCCATGTGGCCCTGGATTGAAAAGACTTCTTTAAGATAAACGACTGTAATGTTTACAACACAAAATAATCTGGACACTAATCATGACTCAATGCCAAAACACCAGTCTTTCACAATGACATTCTTCAGTGCCACAGGACTTTATTGACCTTATTTTCTTGGTATTTCATGATATAACACTGGCACCATGTATCCTTTTTACACAAATATGCTGAATTTTAAAAAGTTGAACTTTGTGCCACTTCTTAACCCAATACTGTTTTAAAAGGCAATCCGCTAAACCGGTCTTTCATTCTCTAGTTTTGTTACCAGTTACAGTGTAACTAGAATTTAGCAACAGCCTTGCAGTTTCTAGTAACGCTTGTCAGCAGTTTCCATAAGATACTGTTTTTCTGTTCTTGCCATGAAAAGTTTCTTCTGTGTTTCTTGATCACTTGTTGAAAGGTCTCTGCTAAATCTGGCAGCAAATGTATTTCTAACCATTGACTATTATTCTGAACACTGATCATCGTGGATATACTTTGGCCAGATCAAAGTCACATGTCAGAGGCCAAACCAGCAGCGAACTCTACTAAAGTGCGCGTGGGTCTTCCAGACATTCCTTTCCTCAGGTACGGAACCTCGTCTTTATTGGTCATGACCCCTGCGATGTCCAGATGAGCCCAGTGATCGGCGCTCACAAACTCTTTGAGGAAGGCAGCAGCGGTGCAGGCGCCCCCAGAACTGTGAGGTCACAAACTGGTTTTCAGAGTCATGGCAAACAAAACACAAAACAAGCACTGTAACCAGTGTAAATCACAAACTAGAGTGCTGTTCAAAAGGTTGAGGATATTTTTAGAAGAATTATTTTTTTAATAATAATACATTTATTTTATATAGTAACTATAAAAGTTACTTTTTCAAAGCGCTTTAATGTCCTATGATGTTAAATGACTTTTATCAAATGATAAATAAAATAATGTTAGTAAAATTGTGCAGTTGTATTTCATTAATGCATTTTAAATAGTTTATTTCTGTGATGGCACAGCTGAACTTTTTAGCCGCAATTAGGTATCAGATGTAGTTAAAAAGGCTAATTTGGTGCTCGAGTTGCAGTTTTATATGCTTAGCACAGTTTAATACTTTTGTTAAAAAAAACATAATATAATTTTATTTTGCATTTATATTTTTTTACTATTTCTGTCTGCAACTTAATTATGCATTTTATAACCTTCAAGCTATTGTTGTTTTGTACACTTAAAAAATTATGTTTGCTGTTTGTTTAAACTCCTTATATTAAATAAACAGAAACAATACAATTCTTGAGATTTTTTAAGGCCACTTAATTGTTTTATGTTTAAAATCGATTGTGTGGAATGGATTTACTTTTTACTCTGTTTCATTATATTTTAATTAATTGCTATTAAATTTTTGTTTTGTTTTTTGTTGCTGTTTTCTTTGTAGCTTTATTAGTTCTGAATAAAAATGTTCACTTTTGTATTTTTTTTTTTACTTTTACTTTACAAAAAAATTGTGAATAGTGAAGAGAAAATTCCACATTTCAGATTTTACATATTGGTAAAATTAAACGTATGTAATACATGTAAGATAAGTATATGTGACCATCTTATGTTTCACATATACTAACCTTTTCCAATATGTAAGGCCAAAAAACCATTGAATATATTATTTGAAGCAAATTGTCACTATTTCAGGAGTTTATTAAAAAAAAACATGAAATAAACATTTTGCTGAAAACACATAAAAGTAAAAGGAATACAAGTATAAAATCATCAGTGAAGTTGAAGATAACTCTCTTCATAATAGATTTTCTTAGTATAAAGACTTTCTTCCAGGTGAAACAGAAAGCTGGGTCAGGACATATTAAACAGGTTTAGTGTGTCCAAGTATGTTAGAGTATGTCTACACAGTGGAGGTCAGAAAAATTAGCCTTCCTGTTTAATATTTATTTTCTGTTAAAGGAAAAGAAGGTTTTTAACACATTTCTAAACACAATAGTTTTAATAACTAATTTCTAATAACTGATTTATTTTATAGTAAATAATATTTGATTAGATATTTTTCATGATACTAATATTCAACTTAAAGTATAATTTAGTAGCTTAAAGGGGTGGTCCACTACAATATCATATTTTAAACTTTAGTTGATGTGTAATGTAGCTGTGTGAACATTAACAACATCTCTGTAATGTAATTTACTCAAAGTTCAATGCAAAGGGAGACATTAGCTTTTACAGATTTAACTTAGCAAAGCCAAGTTCAGATCACACGCATTCACCATGCGCATACATCCCATGCAGCGAAGGGGCGTGGCCAGAGGCGCTGTAATGTTACAGCAGAGAAAGCTAAAATGGTATCCAAATGCTGCTATTTTCACAGAGCTTCTTCTGTTTCTGTGTTTGTGCTTTCAAAGAACAGGACACAAAGACAGAAGTGCTTACAGTTTAATTTGAATTATGTTCCAGAGAGTTAAATATATTTAGCTAGCATTTGTCAAAGGACAGCTTCCAGAATCTCTCCCAATTTAGTGCTGGAATTAGTTAAAACTCCTTTACTTTTATTTGTTAAGTACTTTTATTTGTTAAAATTGATCTATTACAAGCATAGTTTCTAGCCTTAACCATATGTAATAGCGAGGAAATGCTGTTTGGCACTGTTAACAATTTAGCTACAAATTTATATTTATCAGTAAAACCTCTATAAACACCCACAATCTTCACCAGTGCTGCAGTGTCTCTCTATGCGGCTGCTTTCCCTGCATTCTTCATCTCAAATAACAAACTTGCAAAAGATATAAGAATGTTTTATATTACTTACACATGCTTATAACCCGAATATATGTGAAAGACACTTGTCAGATTTTATTTTAGAGAGCAGGCATGAGGTTCAGCTGTGTGCTCTTTATGTTTTCTGTCTAATTCAGGCAGCTAACGCTGCTATCAGCTGCACTGACTGTTTACACAGCGCAAAAGCATGTGCTTGAAGGGGCGTGATATAGTGACGTGGAACCCATTCGCAAATTACAGAACATTATGTTAGCTGACCAATCAGAATCTCTTGAGGGCGGGCCTTTTGGAGGAACTAGGATATATGACAGTCGATTTCATGTTAGCGGAGTAGCAGTATTTGATCAAAGTAAGATATATGAAAAAATAACCTGATTTTCTACAAATGAAGCATGAGCACGCGTTGCTTTGGATCTTATAAACACAGCCAAGCCTAAAAAATACACTGTGGACCACGCCTTTAACTAGGTTAATATATATACATATTGCTTAAGGGGGCTAATAATATTGACATTAAAATGTTTTTTTTTTTTTTTAACTATTCTAGTCTAAATAAAACAAAAAAGACAGAATATTTTTATAGGAAAAATTATGAACTAATTCTTGCTCTGTTAAACATCATTTTGGAAATATCTGAAAAATGAAAAAAAATAAAAGAGGGCTAATAACTTTGACTTTGAATTTCAACTGTGTGTATATAAATAAATAAAAAAAATTTTTTAATGGATGGGCTATAAAGTATGTGCAGCGATGAATATAATATGCACTTTTAGTGGAATGAACAGTTTACAGCAGACATGCCCAAAGTAGGGCCGGCGGGCCAAAATTGGCCGATTGTAACCTTTGATTTGGCCCACCATCCCATCTGAGAAGAGAGTGAGAATGATGGGGGCAAATGCCTTTAACACAAAGCTCGTCATTTCTAATTTGACGTAACCTTTTTTTGTTTGTTTGTTTTATTGCTGTGCTACAAAAAAGCAAACTGAAATTAAATGTTTCAATTAAATATTGTACATGAATCTTATTTGTAAAAATGTCACTTGATGGAGAGAGAACTATGCAGAAGACATCGGCAATCAAGGCAAAAACTAGCGTAACTATTAAAAATTAGATTGTTTTTGTTTTTACTGTAATAAAATGATTTTAAATTGTAATATATATATATATATATATATATATATATATATATATATATATATATATATATATATATATATATATATATATATACTGTATTAGGTAATATACAAAAATGTTTTCTAGTATTTTTAAAATATTATTAAATAAATTATGGAAATCATCCAGGGCAACTATATTTACTTTCGGCCCACAAGCCTCAATCAAGTTTGGTTTTGGGCCCTTTGTAAAAAAAAGTTTGGCCACCCCTGGTTTACAGAATACCTCAGCAAAACCATGATCTACTATTGCTCATTGGCCAATTAAATTAGAGGGATGGGACGTATAAAAAATGTACCGGCTGTATTTTCCAACGTTGTTCAGGTCTGCCAGAGCGCTGTCAGTTACTTGTTTGGTGTAGTGCTGAAACAGTGGCATCCTCCACACCCTGTCACCAGTAACAACGCTGGCCTGGAAAGAAATACAGTGCACTAATCACATCAGCTCAACCAAAGACTAACAATTTACAAGAATGATGTGAATGAGGACAATCGTCATTCTGACAATCACATGACAGTCACATCACGTATTATTACCTTATGCAGCCGCTCCCACAGCCAATCAGAATTAGTGAACACTCCAGTGGCAGCAGAACCTAAAGCCACATCCATGGCACCTGCACACAGAGAGAAACCATTACTACGAGTATGTAGTTTGTGCACAAATGTGTGTGCTATATCAATGTAGTACCTGTAAGCGTAGCAGCATTAATTATTGCTCTGGGCTTGAAACTATGAGCATAACAGAGAGCATCAGCCAAAATCAGTCTGCCCTCCGCATCAGTGTTGTCAATCTACCGAAGAAAAAATAATGTTTCTTCTTTTTTAAATGGAAATACCCTGGACATCATATTAGAAATACCATCTACTGCAGGAAAGTTCATTTCGGCAATTTGTCTTTTGCTGACATTTTTGATGACATAATATTTTAGTTCATAAATGCAAAACGAAATTACCAATCATTTGTGAATAAGAATAAGATTTTATGCATGCGTATAACAAACGTGATGAAGTGTCATTCGCTCAGTTATGTCATTTTAATTTTCAAAGACATCTCTTTATTATGACAACTTGACCTTAACAAATACACCTTAAGGGTCTTTGTCTGTCATAATAACTTTAAATTACCAAAGCAACATCACTTGTAATAAATCCGTCATAAACATGATCGTCATAAGGCCATTTTAATTGTGTCATGAATTGTAAAACAGCATCTTGAATATTTTTCTTGACCTCAGCTACAGTGGTACAAATTGAATTTGTCATTTAAATGTTAAGGTATTAATGACACTGTTATAAAGTGATTTTATAAGTTTATAAACGTCTCATAGGCTGCATTTACACTGTATGGTTCAAGCGACTCTTCAGATTTTATTCACCCAGGCGGCACAGATCGGATATAGTCCATGTATGTGTAAGCAGGAAAAAAAATCACATGGATTCCGATTTACTCAAATCAGATTCAAGCCTTGTTCAAATGTGAAAATGTATCCAATATGAATCGGATCTGTGCCCTTGTGTTTGCATTGTAAGCAGGTAGATCGGATTTTCACCTGTCAATGTGAGTCGCACATCATTAAAAACCATAGCGAATTATGTAAACTCTGACGCTTTCATTTCAGAACAGACTTCAGCAGAGTCCAAAACCTCATAAATCTCATACACAAGGACTAAAAAAGCTTTTATATTGTCATATAGTACAAGTATTTACGCAAATTAAAGAGAGAAAGAGAGCACAATATCCACTACATAACCAATATAAACTATTGTAAAACTGTGGCATACATCATGTGCATAAATCACGCCATGGACATTACATTAAGATGCCCACTGGTTTTAAAAAGCCTAGATTTAAAGAAGATGGCAAAATGAGAACTTTCCTGTCATAAACTAAAGTAAAACAATTTTTTTAAAAATGAAAGCCTGTGAACACATTAAAAACAGGAAAGGAGAAAAGAGCACTCTTTTATTATCAGGCCATTATTTTCCTGGTCTTTGCTGTGTAAATACAGACAATAAGTCGAATATGACAATAATACGAGTCAATTTTAAAAGATGATGTAAGCAGGTCAGCAAAAACACTGAATACAGTCACACAATACCGGAATTGACTATCAAGATCTGCAGTGTAAATGCTGCCATAAAGACTTATATTTTGATGCTTTTAGTTTTAAGAAGACTTTTTGAAAACAACTGAAATAGTTAAATGTAAACATTTATGATGCATTTTTTTGTGTCTTCATGACAATCAAGTTTATGAAAGCTCTATGACAAGTTGTCTTGGTAATGCCAAGTTGTCTTGACAAAGGTAAAGACAGGTTGTGATGTATTTATGTAAAGTTGTCACATCATAGACATCTCAAACAATGTCACCTGACCACACCATTTAAAATGACATAACTGAGCAAATGACAGGTGTCATAAGCATGCAAAAATCTCCTTCATATTTCTGACATGTGTCATGTCATGATTAGAAAGATGTCATGACAGTCTTATAAACCTCTTCAAGTGTAGTGTTACTAAATACCTGAATGGTTTTGCCATTTTTGGCACGAACGACATCACCCGGCTTGTTTGCTTTTCCACTTGGCATATTTTCACAGAGTGGTGCCAAACCTGAAACAGGGAATCTAGGTTTAATTTCTGTATAAATAGTTATTATTATAACAAATTCAAAAGCTCCAGTATTTAACACAGTGGACAGACCGATTATATTAATGGGGATTTTCAGAGCAGCTGCTGTCACGATAGCAGAACACACAGTGGCTGCTCCACCCATATCCGCTCTCATGGCATCCATGCCTGAAGATGGTTTAAGTGATATACCACCACTGGAATGAGAAAGACAAACGGGTTATCAGACAGTATTTAACAACTACAGATGTGTTTAAATTCTGCTCAGGTATAGTTACCTGTCAAAGGTGATTCCTTTGCCCACCAGCACAAGAGGAGGCTGTGCAGAGTCTGAACTGCCTTTGTAATGCAGCTCCAGAAAGACAGGGGGCTCTTCAGAGCCTTTAGACACGCTGAGAAAAGCCCCCATTTGCTCACCTTCAATCCAAGACTGAGGCCTTACAGAATGAGAGTGAAACAAAGAGAGAGAGAGAGATCAATTCACAATTAAGGGTCCCATGAAACTAAAATAATGTTTTTAGATGTTGGTATCGGTATTATTTGTTTTTAAGATATCTATAAGCTAGTGCGCACCAAAACAGTGACAAAAGTTGCATTTAGAAGACATAAAACTGATACAAACATGCAAAGCTTGTCCGTCGCATTCACAATTTTTTCACATCACTTCATACTTCAGTTTCTCAACAAATCATGACATATCAAATATTTATATATATATATATATATATATATATATATATATATATATATATATATATATATATATATTTATATATATTATACACATATACACACACACACACACACACACACACACACACACACACATATATATATATATATATACATATACATATATATATATATATATATATATATATATATATATATATATATATATATATATATATATATATATATATATATATTAGCAAAATAGGGAAATAAATATACAGGGAGTTAATACTTCAGGAACTATATATATATATATATATATATATATATATATATATATATATATATATATATATAGTTCCTGAAGTATTAACTCCCTGTATATTTATTTCCCTATTTTGCTAATTTCTGTTTAACAGAAAGTAAAACTGCATTTACTCAAGCCAAAATAAAACAAATAAGACTTTCTCCAGAGGAAAAAAATTACAGGAAATACTGTGAAAAATTCCTTGCTCTGTTAAATATCATTTAGGGAATATTTGAAAAAGGAAAAAAAAAAATCACTGGAGGGCTAATCATTTTGACTACAACTGTATATATGTAGTGACCCTGAATTAAGAAGTTTTTACCACAAATTAAAATTTTGTTCCTGTGTTTTAATAAATTGGAATTTAGCCACAATCTTTAAATTCATTCACTTAATTTAGATCAATCCAACAATGTGATTTGTAGGGTAATCCTTAATAAATAGAGTAAATGATCTTTAGCATCTACCTCTTGTGGACAATCACTCTATCAGCAAAAAGTGAGAGTTTCTGCTCGATAGTATTTGCGAACACAGTGGGAGTGACGTGATTGGCAGGAGCCTCCATCAGTTGTCTGGCCAGGTTCTGCCCATCCCCATACAGAACACCTTTCTGCCATGCTGCTGCATCAACACTGTAAATAATCAAGACAGAATTATCTTACAAAGAGAGAGACACATTTTTATGGTGTGTTATGGGAGATTTGTGTGTAACTGTACCTCCCATGTGGTCGGGTCTTGACACGGACCTTCTTTTTGGTCTTGAGCTCATCATACTCAAAAAGGCCAAGCACAGCGCCCTCTGCTGCTGACTGATCATCTCCACAAGGATCCACTTCCACGTGAGCAACCTCCAAATCCTGAAGCTGTCTGCAGCCCGCTGGACAAATACGGACAAAAAAAGATGTGTGGATTTAAAATTTAAAACCGCTCTCAATTTACTAGCACATCTACTCTCAAGACCTGAACACAAACCTATTTGAGAAAAATGTAAGACTGTAATAACAATGTTGACAATTCTGTTATCAACATAAATATAAATTACATTAAAAAAAATAAATAAAATAGAAACCAATACTTTGAAAAATTGTAAACGTGTATTTATATATTATAAACATTAATGTTTTTAATGTAGTTTTGATCACATAGTTTAAGGCTTATTGAGCACTGAAACTTCCAAAAACATGTTTTTATAAATTTATCACAGACATATACAGACCATAATATTTAAGAGTCTTTTAATACGTCATCAAATGACACTTGTCCAAATTTTGCCTGACAATATTTACAGTATTCTAAACTACTGTTACATATATGCTATTTTAGTCTTTAGTAAATCAAGGTAAAACTTATTTTTTAGACATAAATTAATAGTAATCACGGATGGGCGGTATTCATGATAGATTTATTTCAAATACGTATTCATTCATTCATTTTCTTTTCGACTTAGCCTCTTTATTAATCCGGTGTCGCCACAGCAGAATGAACCGCCAACTTATCCAGCACATTTTACGCAGTGGATGCCCTTCCAGCCCAACCCATCTCTGGGAAACATCCATACACACGCATTCACTACGGACAATTTAGCTAACTCAATTCACCTTTACCACATGTCTTTGGACAGTGGGGGACTCCTACGCGAATGCAGGGAGAACATGCAAACTCCACCCAGAAACCCCAACTGACCCAGCTGAGGCTCGAACCAGCGACCTTCTTGATGTGAGGCGACAGCACTACTTACTGCGCCACTGCGTCGCCTCAAATACGTATTTTAAATACAAAATAGTATTGAAAAATAAGACTTTTAAGAGATGGTGGCAATTTTCACAATCAAAGAGATACAGTACTATATTCCAACTCATTACCTGTATTAAATGGTTATTACAGTGATTAGAGATCATGAAGATCATCTTCAAGACAGGACTTTCTGTATGGAATTTGAACAAAATCTATACACAAATCAAAGAGAAAAACAAGTTTTAAGAATAATACTTTTTATTCTAACAGTAGAGGTGATGAGGTGGCAGAGAAGCTGACTTAAACTTGCTCAGAGAAAGGCTGTTGCTATCAATCATTGTTTACTTCACTAAATCAATTTAATGGTCAAGAGATTGATTCAATAGGCCTGTCGATAGAAGGATTGCGAAAAATCTTTTGTAAAAGTATTTTGTAGCATTTTCAAAATACAAAATACGGTATTTTGTTTTGTTACATTTTGTGGCTGCTGTATTTTGTAGTTTATTTTGATACACATAAAAGTGAGGTACTTGGTATTTTATTTTAAAATACATTTCAATGTATTTTTGCTCATCCCTGATAGTAATAATAATATGAAATTTAAAAAAGGGCAAATTCTAAAACACAGAAAATAACAACTAAACTCTAATACACTTTTAATGTTTGAAAACCCCCTTTTAGTCTTTGAACCATACACATAAATACAAAACATACACACACAAATCATACACACATACATACACAAAACACACACACACATCATCATCAAAACAAGACCAATTAAATTCACAAAAATCTAACTAAATAAAAAAATATATACATATATATATATTTAAAATAAGCAGCAACGCGGTGGCGCAGTGGTTAGAATATTTGCCTCACAACTAGAAGGTCGCTGGTTTGAGCCTCGGCTGGGGAAGTTGGCATTTCTGTGTGAAGTTTGCATGTTCTTCCCATGTTCGCGTAGGTTTCCTCCGGGTGCTCCGGTTTCCCCCACAAGTCCAAAGACATGCGGTACAGGTGAATTGGATATGCTAAAAATTGACCATAGTGTATGAGTGTGTGTGTAAATGAGTGTGTGGATGTTTCCCAGAGATGGGTTGCAGCTGGAAGGGCATCCGCTGCGTAAAACATTTGCTAGTTAAGTTGGTGGTTCATTCCGCTGTGGCGACCCCACATTAATAAAGGGACTAAGCCAGTGGTTCTCAAACTTTTTTTATCAAGTACCACCTCAGAAAAAAAATTGTCTCTCCAAGTACCACCAAAATGAGCGGTATTGAAATACAGTAGCTTAGTAGGCCCAGTAAAGCAGCTACAACTCTGCACAGTTAAAAAACATGGCAGATAAACTCAGAAATATAGGCTAAATGTCATGTATGGCATATTATATACATAATTTTTAATAAATTTTGAAATATATGTAGCATGTACATGACATATTTCATTCCTCCGCGTACCACTAGAAGGAAGCCCGCGTACCACTAGTGGTACATGTACCACAGTTTGAGAACCACTGGACTAAGCCGAAAAGAAAATAGATGGATGGATTTAAAATCATAATTTAATTTGGATTTATAAAGCATAAGTAAAAGTAAATAGTCTACTTTAATTGTCTCAAAAATTATTTGAGACTAAACGACACAATTTGGGTTATTAATATTCCAAACTTCAAAACTTAATTATAAAAAAACTTTACAATTATTTATTAACTTTATGATTTAATGTAATGGGTTCCATTTACATCTTTAAATACATGCAATGTACAAAAAGTTGCATACAAACAAGTGTCCTCAGAACTCATGCATTCTTTATTTTCTGTAAGCAAAACCTATTTATTTTTCTTTTCATTTTTTTGTGGTGAGATATTAGGTTTATAAGTTTCATTCATACATACCCGACACAGCTGCACGAATGTTTTCTTTACAGTTGTCCCAGTTCTCCTTCCCACACACACCTGGGTCATTTTTGCCAAGGCCAACCACAACTACACTAGGGAAGTCCTTTAAAAGAAAATCACTTTTTAGCACTGATTATGTATTTTATACATGTAGATTCTAAAACTGTGAGTACATTTTACATTTCCTAGATAAATTACTACATTATTAAAAAAAATTGGTTTTGAGTAATAACACAAATTATGTCAAATTATCTGTAAATTTAAAGAGCACGTATTTACCCCTTTTTCATGCTAGTTCTCCCCACCCACCGTTACCACGTTTCTGTCAGTGTGTTCATCTCCGTCATATAAACAGCACAATGACATGAAACAGATCTCACGTAATGTTTGTGAGAAATACTACAGTAAGAACTTTCCCAATGATTATTTGTTGTATTTGTTATGGAGTTAATTCAAGCCTTTCTGTGATGATGAGTCACACACAATGTCGCTACAAAGTTCACGCAGACACAGACACACACACATAGTGCGCATTTAACTTTGCACTGCATTTGCATGCAAATATAACCGGATACATGTTAATATTCACTGCTGTATGGATATCCATTATGTTAATGTACAAAATAAACCTGATTTGACATCCACAAAGTGAGATTGAAGCATTTTCTTTTATAATTGTACTGACATGCGGCTGTGGTAATAAAATATAGACGGTAAAATCACCCATATATCACCCAATGACTGCAGATACACTATACCTATGCACAGCTCTGTCCAAACAGCTTCCAAAAGATTATTTTCATCAAAGGGGCTTTTTAACATTTGTATGTGTATTTGGGGACATTTTAACAAAAAAATATTAATTTAAAGAAAGTCTCTGACGCCAGAATCATACGTCCAGCTTCAATTATCATTAAATTCATTCACTCGTTTTTTTCCAGCTTAGTCCCTTTATTCATTAGGGGCCACCACAGCGGAATGAACCGCCAACTTATCCAGCATATGTTTTACACAGCTGATGCCCTTTCACCTGCAACCCAACACTGGGAAACACCCATACACTCTTACAATCACACTTATACACTACAGCCAAATTAGCTTATTCAATTCACCTATACCGCATTGGAATGTGGGGGAAACGGGAGTGCCTGGATAAAAAACCCTTGCCAACACGGGGAGAACATGCAAACTTTTAGCATTAAATAGTTGAGTCAAATCTTTTTTGTGTGTGTCTGTTCGCTTAGTTAAACAATTGGATTAAAACATCTCATATCTGCATTACTTGTAATTAAAATAATAAACAAAATATGTTTGTGTCTGTCTCCCTACATTCTGGTAGATTCTATTATACTGGTTATAAAAAGCCAAGACAATCTTTGACGCTCTGACAGAAAGAGCATTTGACTTGCTCTAAGTGATGTCACTTCCTCTTGCAGGAGATTATGGAAATTCTTGAGGCATGTCATTGTTGGTCTAAATAATTTGACCAATAATGTGATTAATAGGTTAATTAATTATTTGCCAACTCTATTGTGACATTTCAGTGAATTTCTCATTCACTTTTTAAAAACAATAACATGATTAAAATACATAAAATTCCATTTTACACATTTAATGTGATCTGGTTTGAGGTTAGCATCTTGAGCTAAAGCACAAAATGGTGGAAAATGTCAACTCTGTTATTGTCTACTCTGTTAGTGCTATAAAAAGTTTAACAAGAAGTACATTACTAACAGAATCAAATGTTCCCTCGTTATCACATTTAAGCATCATTTTACATTATTATCCGATTCAGTTTACTGTAAATATTTTTGTGTACTGTATATCATTCAAGTTAATGAAAAATGAATAGAAAATGATTGAAATGTACCCACAACTCTGGATTTATTATTATTATTACGTAATCAAGCATCTAAAGGGCAGAATTGACTTGGCACCTGATGTAAACCATAGAAGATCCTGCTCTTGCCTTTCTTCAGGGGAGGTCCAGATCTACAAAACAGAGAGGAAGAAAATCGTCATTGTACGGTAAAAACAAAACAAATTGACGTTCCAATGAGTTTGCAAAAGTCAAAACACTGACTTACAGCGAGAGCATTTCTGACAGTCTCCCGGAGAGCGACCTGTCAAACGCCGCAGCAGCCTCCGTGAGAGACACCCCATCACTGTCCGACTGTTGCTCATACACACCTAAAACTAAGCCCTGAATATCCGTTCACACAACAACAAGAAACAGTGTCAATAACCAGTACAGAGATTTTACTTAATAAGACAAATGATGAAAGTTAATCTTACTTTTCGTGTACTGGAAGTGACAGTGGAATCAGAAAACAGCCTACAGTTGTGTTTTCGGATTGCTGTAAGCAACGCCCTTCTGAACGGTATCAGCATCGTCTATAATATACAACTCAACTCAACCGTGATTCAATAGATAATTCTTAAAAAGCTTTTTACACGTGACATTGGAGAGTTGCGAACCACCGCAAATAATTGTCGCAGATACTGACGTCAACAAAAAGCGACATTTTTTTCCAAAATAAAAGTCTCATTGGCAATAAAGGATTATTATTTTTATTGCTGCTGTAATTGCGATTCTCTAAAAATCAAAAAGCTGTAAAAAGACGACAAACGCAAACCAAATGTAATAACAAACCATGAAAAAAAAGTTTCAGAAAAAAACCTTGAGAAAACGGGGTTGTATTTGAAAATCTGGTCTTTTTTATTTGCCTCATAATTTTCCTAAAAGAAAAATCTATTTATCGAGAAAATGTGTGAATTGTTTCTTATTCGCTTAAGTTGTGTTAGACTGAATCTTCTTTCAATTTTCAAACTTCTTCTCATTTTAGTTTAGAATAGTCTCTTAACAGCCGTAATAACGCTGTTAAATAGCAAATCCTACTGTACTTTCTGTATTGTCCCCAAGTGGAAATTTATCTTTGGCTTCACCACACAACCGCATCTTCCAAGCTTGCATCTACCAAGCAAAGCAAGTTACAGGGACTACATATTTACAAATATTTCAGATTCATAAGAGTTATTTCATGAATCACTGTCATCTGAGATAGAGATCGCAATCATAATTTTATTAGTGACCTTTATATGGTCGGATTGTACATTTAAATGAAATAACGAAAATAGTTTATAAATAATCACGTTCATAAAATGCCATATTTCTGAAATATTTTCTTAGCTTAATGGTTTGCCTGTTTTCTTAATGTAGAACATAGAGGAAGCTGTCTACTGGTCTCTTTTAGTTTTAATTTATTTAAAGAAATTAATTCCTTTTTTTCTTTCTTCTGCAAAGGTTTTGACATTTACCATGTAAACACACAAATATAACATGGTCATCCGAAAGGATTATTGAAAGCATTTTTAGACAACTTTAAATAATAAACAAACTTGTTTAGACTTTATTTCCTTGCCATTTCAGAGTTTTCTTTTTTAATTGTGTAACATAAATGGTGCAGCTCCAAAATATTCACTATTACAAGCTGGGAATTAACTTTTCAGGTCTGTGCTTCAAAAAGCACATACATTTCACTGCATAATTGAACAATGTTAAGGAATTTCCAGAAAATAAATGAATAAAATAAATAAGTAAAAAAAATTAATTACAAATAAGGGAATAAATAAATAAATTAAAAAGTCTATTAATTAGTTTATATATATATATATATATATATATATATATATATATATATATATATATATATATATATATATATATATATATATATATATATATATATATATATATATGTGTGTGTGTGTGTGTGTGTGTGTGTGTGTGTATGTTCAAATGTTCAAGAACACAGTTCTGCTTTAACTGAAATAAAAAAGTAAAAGCCAAAACAACACCAGGCGTTTAAACTGTATTAAATATTAGTTTTGCATTTCAGATGTGCAGATTAGTGTAACAGACTAATGACAAAATGTATAAACATAGTGAAAACTTAAACTAGTATTTAACTTTTAAAAAGCACCCTGTTGTACACTTTTATTCAACGCACACTATTTTGCAGTGATCCGCGTGCGCTTACGGCGTAGCTACTGCGCATGACTCTGATTTGCTCGCGTAAAGTAGGCCTGGCCTAAATGTTTTCATCCTTTTCGCTGCCGAAAATGCGCTCGATCGGCCGCCGAACGAAGCTAAAAAATGTCTAAACTGCGATATAAATAGCATTACGCTATCTGAAGGCGCATAGTGAGAGTGTGTGGTTTTTGCGCGACCAGAAGGAGCTTCCGCTACGCTTCGAGAGTCATAAGGCCCGCTGACCCATATTCGCGGGAGCGCTCGAGGAAGTGCGCGCATGAAATTCACCATTGCATTTCTTATTATTGCACCACCGTGACTATTCATCGCAGCGCTGCATCGTGATTCACTGACCGAAGGAACTCCGACCTGACCGAGCATCTTTGTGGATGTGTGAGTGTTTTTTTTTGTTCGCTGGTTATCAAATACTCGAAAAATGTGTGCACAAACGCGGCAGTTCCGTGGTAAATATGGGGCTGTGCAGGAGAAACAGGACATTGTGTACAGTTTAGTTAACAAGTATTAAAAAGTAGTACAGTCTCTTAAAATGATCGTGTCAATTTATGCACAGTCGTGACGCTTTATACTCTTATTTATCACAGTTGGTTTTGACAGGATGTCCTTGTTAGAAGAGTTTGACTGATATTGTGGTTGTAACTTGCGTGGAAGTGTTGAACTGAACTGGAGTGATGAGCACAGTGTTTGAAGGCTGAGGTGATGTTGTTTTAACTACATGCTTAATAAAAGAAACTTGTATGAAGGTTTTTAAATTACATAGCTAATGTGTCAGATGCTTACAATTTTTCATTAAATCCTTCCTTTCCAGCATTTGTGTTTTTGTTGAAGAACTTAAGCAGCCATGTGGCTCCCAACTGTCTTAAAGTGATAGTTCATCCCAAAATAAAAGTTCTGTCATCATTTACTCACACTTCACTAGGTCAAATTTCTTTTGTAGTCGTTGTTTTTGTGTGGTCAAAAGATATTTTGAAGAATGTTATTTTTCTTTCTATGGAAGTCAGTGGTTACAGGTTTTATAGTACCTTCTTTGGTGCTCAACAGAGCAAAAAGCAAAAACTCAAAATGGTTTGGAACAAGTGAATGATGAGTAAATGATGGCAGTTTCAATTTCAACTGTCTTTTTCATTTTTCACATCCGACTAAAACTAAAGTGTCCAAACATATTCACTTAAACTGTTAAATTATCACTGGCTTATCTTCTATTTTTTATGTCTGCAGACGTTCACATTGGCAGGTCCTCTTCACCAATGTCTTCCCAACGTGTGAGGCCTTTTTTATCGCCCGACTGATCCATGAGACCGAGTTATCATGAGCTCCAGAGACAGGTATAGTTGTCATATCTTTACTTTAATACTGTACGGCTCAAAAGTTTGTTGTAATATTTGTAATTTTTATAAATGTTTTGGAAATAATTCTCACAAAGATTGCGTTAATTGTACTAAAAATTACAAACAGTGATGCTCTTATTATCAAAATTAAATATGAATATTTCAAATGCTAATACAATTTAAATTTAAAATATTATCGTCAATGTTGAAAGCAGTTGAATTGCTTGCTATATTTATGAAAGCATAAAATTTTTTAAAATTAAAATAAAATGAGCATTGCAAAATAAAATTCTTTTATAATAAGAATGTAATAACTGTCACTTTTGGACAATTTTATCAGTGCATCTTTGTATAATTAAGAGATAAGTTGTTTTAATAAATACGGTTTAATAAATAAGGTGCCGTTGTTACACATGTACACTATAGTAATTACAGTTAATTATGCCTAACTACTTGCAACTTATGCTGGACCTAAACTTCATCCTGGCCATAACCATATAGTAAGCACATGTAATTAATTAGTATCACTCAATAGTTACTTGACTAGTTACACTATAAAGCCGTGCATTTATACTTTTCTGTGTGCTGTTTGTGTTGCTCTGCAATAACACTTCTGAAACGCTAGCTGGCAGTGATGTTTTTATATTCCTACGTGTCGAGTTTCTTCGCTGGTGTTTTGTTTTTTCTGAATGCTACTTCAATGTACAAGTGGCTCAAAGTCGCTCATTTTGAGGCAGGGAGCGGCAGACGTGCAACAACTTAAATCATAAGATAAACACAAAACAGCAGTTTTCATCTAGAGCTTCTTCACGGGACTCCACACTTGTAAACACTTGCTCCATCAGGCTCGCACAGCTCTCAGCACCGCCCACACTCATCAGCGATACCAAGCCGACCAATCACAGAGCTTGCGATTTGCGACGTGTAGTAAAATTTTTTGAGAGGTGCACGTAAGCGTCACCTACAACCACGCCTAGGCTGTGCTGGAGCATACATGTGCGCTTGACACAGAAGTATAAATCAGCCTTAACAAGGACACCTTAAAATAAAGAAACTGAAAATACATAAGGACCTCAAACATTTAGACAATAGTGTATGACATCAATAATTCAGTAGCACTACAGAAAATATGATTTGTTTGTGTCTAAATCTCTGCACTGAACTTATTAAAATGTAGTTACTTTTATACTCACACATGCGTTTTCAGTGACCCAATTTCTACTTTCAAAAAAGTACAGTATGTTTGGTATGACTTTGATGGTTCGTCTTCGGTTTTGATCTATTTTAAGCCTCACACAGCCTCTCTGTTTCTCTCTGTGGGGATATGCAAACATTTCAAAGACGTGTAAGAACAAAAAATGTTTTCCATCACGAAAATAATATGTTTTCTTTCTGTAGGGATGATGGCAGTATTTTTGATGGGCTCATGGAGGAAGATGAGAAAGATAAGGCGAAACGGTAAGTAAAATTGATGCTTTTGATCATGTTTTATAAGTTATTATATAGAAAAGGAGGATAAACATACAGATCTGAGGTTCTCAGCTGGTATAATACTTAATATTTGATTGTAAGTAGAGTACTAAAGCACTGACACCTTTTTACTTTGAACTGTTTTTTTTGTTTGTAATGGTTATAACCTATTTCATAAACCTTAAAAATTATATGGGAAAATTACATAATGTTACCCACAGCAAGTGATTCAGACTGGAGCAAGCATATGCAGCATGAAACATGTAAAAAGCTATTTACTGTCTATTTTAGGATCTAAGGTTTAATTGGAAACACTTTGGCTTGGTCACTGTTAACATTAATAATGCATTAATTATCAATGAAGAAATACATTTGTTAGCGTTTGTTTGTCTTTGCTAACATTAGTTATTAAAAATGCAACTGTTAGCTTAATGAATATGTTTTAATTATGTAATATAATAAATGACTTAATAATCAATGCATTATTTTATTAAACTTTAGTTTGCTTTAGAGCTGCACGATATTGGAAAAAGCTGACATTGTGTCATTTTATTTTTCTGTGATATGTATTGCGATTTTGAGGTAATTTTAGCAGATAAAATGAATAGGTCTGTTTGGAAAGAATTCATCCTTTTACATCTGCATAGATTATAATAAACCAATCACAAACATTGATAAATACAGTAGAGCAATTATACTGTGCAAATTAAATACAGTGTGTTATGATTCTTTAATAAAGTCAACAATAATCAGAAACACAAATATAATAATCAAATGTAAAATAATGTGAAGTCCTGTATATTTTGTAAAAGTATTGTTAAAGTTAAAAACGTAATTTCTGAATGTGCCTGAATGCTTCAAACTGACTTGAAATCCTTACAAAGGCCATAAAAACAAATAATTGCTAAAAGTTTTGCTAATTTTATGGTTAAACATTGCAATGATTACTGGTGTTTTGAAATGTGACCTATTATAATACTGCGTTGACTGTTATGTGACTTGCAGATGCACATATGATGCTGAAACGATATATTGTGCATCCCTAGTTTGCATTGATTTTAGCTCCAACTTGCCTCAAAACACCTGCACACATGTTTCTAGAAGCCTAGCAGAGCCTGATTAGCTAGCCCAGGTATGTCTGATTGGGGATGGAACTAAACTTTGCAGGACACCAGCCATCCAGCACTCAGTTTGGACACTACTGACTTAACTAAAGGCACAGCTAATGTTTGGAAATGAATACTTTTTGTAAAATGTTACTGTTAATTGTTTACAGGTCATTTAATAAGACTTTACATTTATTCAAACTTTACATACTTCACACTTTTTATTCAGAACATTTGCAGTATGCTTGTTAAACATTTCATGTATTTATTTATTATTATTGTAATAACAATAAATTATTCATAATTACAAACAACCATGTAGTAGGTAATACAGTAGTTAGTTAATTTTACTCCGTGCTTAAATGTGTAATTATACTGTATTAGGGACACTTTAAAATAACCTGTAACTCATATTAAAAAAGTGTGAACGCTGCTAGGTTGTGTTCTTCGTGAATAAGCGTTTGCGTCTTTGTTTAATGCATTTGCATGTTTTCATGTTCATCTTCAATGGCAGAGTTTCGAGGAATAAGTCGGAGAAGAAAAGGCGGGACCAGTTCAACGTCCTCATTAAAGAACTTGGGACCATGCTGCCTGGAAACACACGAAAAATGGACAAGTCTACGATTTTACAAAAAAGCATAGACTACCTGCGCAAGAACAAAGGTGAGGCAAGAAATCATTTATGTTTTGTTTCACAATGTGTATTATAGCACAATTCAGCAGTCACCTAGAACAGTGGTTCTCAAAGTGGGCATACAATAGGGGGGGGGGGGGGGTCGCTTGGTGTTTTCCAAAAATCTAATTCATTTAATTAAGCTATTAGAAATACCATATTTCATCCATAACCTACAGAAGAAGAAAAAATAGTAGTTAAAAGTTACATAAAAAACAACAACATGCAAATAAAAAGCCATCAACCTTTTTAATTTATTAAAAATATTTTTTTTTATTTTTTGTGACCCCTGCGTGATTACATTATATTAAAGACACAGCAATAGTGTCAGATGCAGCACATTGATTTTATGGCACCAGGTTAAACTTTCTGACACCTTTTTTATGGCACTCACGTACATTAAAAATAAATACAGGCCACATCTAAACATGGAGGATGGTTTACAAGTGGCATTCTTTAAAATTAAATTATGAATTTAAATGTGCGTTGCAAATTTATGACTTGATCTTATCTACCCGCGACCCACCCATAAACATCAAGTAGGTGCGTTGAAGGTGCCGTGTATATATTAGTTGTGTTTCCTCCAGATGCTGCCACCTTTGTCAGGCAAAGTTTGCAGATTGCCTCATTAAAGTTTTCAGGTTCTGGTTTTGCCTTTGGTTTGAACCCAAAATATTGCCAAACAGGCGCTTTTGCATTGCGTTTTGACACTAAATCATCCGCCATTCTCTTTCTGTAAATTCGACTCCTCTCGTTCTCCTCACGTGATAAATTAAATATGACGCATTGTAGCATTGTTCAGATTTTAATTATAGTGCATGCTCTCGTCTTAAATAAATTATTTAGAATTATATTTTCTATTTAATTAAAATGAATATTTAATAAAAGAATACTTTAAAAAAACAAAAACAAATGTGGGGACGGTGTCAGTGCAGAAGTGATGTCACCGGTGTTGCATCTTAAAACCAGTAACCCCGTCAACACCGTCTATCGTGGCAAGCCTATAGTAGACTTGGGCTTATTCATTTGTGTGCAAGGTTGATATATTTATAACCACCTCAAGATATTGGGGGTTGCGAGTCACTGGCATTGTTATTTTGGGGGTCGCGGGCTGAAAAGTTTGTGAACCCCTGATCTAGAATACTTACAGATTTATTTTTTGTCATTACATTTATTGCATTAATGTGTTTGTGATTGCTTTTTTTTTATCTGCTGCTTTTGCAACAAAAAAAAAAGACTGTTGCCATATAATTTACAAGCAAAATGCTGGATATTAATCACTTTTCACAATTAATTTATCACAGTGGTAACTGTATTCTTGATTAATAATGCCATTCTACTACAATGCAGTTTCCACCGCTCATGCTGTTTCTTCAGTATGTGTGTTGTGAGCTTTATGCAAATGTTCTGTTTGCATGAAATACCCGAATGACCTACAAAAATGTCAAAAGAGTGCAGTAGAAAAGTGATTGCTCTGCACACAATGCAACATGCTTAACCTTCCATTCTGGATTCAGTTATATCACCACTGATTTTTAACATGGTTTCAAATTTTTCTTTAAAATTCTGTGATGACTTTAGTTGTTAATTAAATATGCAGTGTAATAAGGTCATGTGAGAAAACAATATGCACTTCATTGTTTCCAGCACCACTGCTCTATTTAAAATGCAATAGCACTGTTCTCTTCATTGTTATATATAAATATATATATATATAACAATAATAATAATACATAATTCCTAGTTGGATGTTTTGCTATATTAGTATTCTATTCAGAGATTTCAGAGATATCAACTGTTTTAGACACTATATAGTTGTGATCAGTAGTACCAATTTTATTTTTGTAAAAAAAAAGAAAATTTATTTCAGCAGATGTGCATTCAACTAATCAAAAGTGACGTCTAATAATGTTATATACTATTTGTTTAAATGATTTATTAAAAATATTATAAAATGTTATCAAAACTGATCAAGAGAAGTGCTTCATGAGCACCGCATCAGCATCTAAGAGTAATTTCTGAAAGATCATGCTACGCTGATGACTGGAGTAATGATTTGGTTTTGCATCACAGAAATCTAGTAATTGATTTGGACAATATTACTTAAAAATATATAATTTAACCTCTTTTTCCATCACAAATGCAGCTTGATGTGCATAAAAATGCAAAAAAATTCTGTAAGCAATTAAAAGATCAGGAAAGCCGGTCACAAGGAAGTGTCTGTGTTCACATACAGAAAACGCTGCACAATCGGAATCGAGTGACATCAAGCAGGATTGGAAACCTCCGTTTCTCAGCAATGAGGAGTTTTCGCAGCTGATGCTAGAGGTGAGTCTCTGCTTTGTTTGTGTTTCACTTAATATTTGACAGATGTTATCATGAATAGAATATGAGTGCATTCTCATTCATGTTTAATGTCTTTTCTTTTTTCATATATCATCTTAATCTTATTTTTAGTAAGTAAGTAATGGGTTTTTATGTTTTTAAGGCACTGGATGGATTCTTCCTCGTGATGCTGACAGATGGATATATCATTTACATCTCAGAAAGCGTAACCTCTTTACTGGAGCATCTTCCTGTAAGTGAGAGAGGATGTGTGTGTGTTTAGTTGGTAGATTGTTTATAGTCTATTCAAAGATTCTTTTATGTTTTGGAGTTGTTACATTTTTATTTATATACTCGTATATAATTGTGTTTGTTTCAGTCGGACCTTATGGATCAGAACCTTCTAAACTTTCTTCCAGTGGTGGATCATGGAGAAGTGTATAAAGCCCTTTCCTCACAACCAGACATTGAAAACCTCAACTCTGATTACCTCAAGTGTGAGTGTCTAATCTCCCACAAAATATTTGTTGTGCTGTGGTGTGTTTTTTTCCTTTCTTTTTCTTTTTTTCCTTGCTGGCGATGAGTATTTATAATTTTTTTTTTTGATTGCCAACAAGTTTTGTTCATTTCGGTCAGTTTAGACCAGAGCTTGGTGTAATGTGTTCCACAGCAACGTGTTACTGTATTTTAATTGCGGTTTTGAGGAATGCAGTAATTTAACAAACTACATTTTAAATTGGTGGGATTTAATTACTCGTACTAAAGTCAATATAATTCCATTATTTACGTTACAAATATAGTTTGTTAGAAATATAGTTTCCAATGGAGGCGCAGGGCTTGCATATGCGTATTCAGAAAGCATATCTTCCAGGTGCACCAGTTGAAAACCACGAGTCACGCAACAAGAACTGACAGATCAGCTTTTTGCTTTGTATGGAATGGACACATTTTGGTTGAATAGCTACCTCAGACAAACACAGAACACCCACACACTGCAGCGATTTTTTTATACTATGGATGTCAATGGTTACAGGCATCCAGTTTTCTTCTTTTGAGTTTAAAAAAAAAAAGACAAACAGGTTTGGAACAAGTGAATGATGAGAGAATTTTAAGTTTTGGGTGAACTCTTTGTCTTTTGAATATGTTAACCTGCTGTGATCAGCCTATTGTAATGTTCTTCAGTGAGTATTAAATTACTAAAAGAGCTGCTGTTTATTTTGTGTTTTTATAGGTATATTTTATATGTTTTAAAAGTAACTTCAAAGTAAAGTAATCAGCCATACGAGTACTTTTTTACAATAAGTAATTAGTAATGTGGGCAATGCGGTGGCGCAGTAGGTAGTGCATTTAGGCTAAATTGTCTGTAGCGTATAAGTGTGAATGAGTGGGTATGCATGTTTGCCAGAGATGGGTTGCAGCTGGAAGGGCATCCACTGCGTAAAACATATGCTGGATAAGTTGGCGGTTCATTCCGCTGTGGCGACCCCAGATTAATAAAGGGACTAAGCCAAAAAGAAAATGAATGAATAAATAATAAGTAATGTATTCGGAGGATTACTTTACATATTGTTTTCCTCTTGGCTAAATAAAGCTAAAGTTGCCTAGTGCATCATGTTTTATACATTATATATGAGAATGACTCTAAATTGTCAGATTAAGAAAACTTTTAAAATCTCTGCAATAATACAACTTTAAAAATTATTTTTAAAACTTCCAATGACAACCTGATGTATTGCACACTGGATGGGTGCTTTCTACATGTGAATATAATGTTATTTAACATAAAACAATGCAGATGGTGTGAAAGGAATTTCAACATTGTTTTTCCTGAAATCTGTGACCTTTTAAAGAAATTGCAAACTGCTTTAGAGGTGCAATAACTGATTGACTGTAGAACCATTTTTTGTTGTGCTAGTTAAAAGTCTGTGGCTCAGTGGTTAGCACTGTCGCCTCACAGCAAGACGGTTGCTGGTTTGTATCCTGGCTGGGTTTCCTCTGGGTACTCCGGTTTCCCCACAGTCCAAAGACGTGCTATATAGGTGAATTGGCCGTAGTGTGTGTGGGAATGTGAGCGTGTATGGGTGTTTTCCAGTACTTGGTTGCAGCTGGAAGGGCATCTGCTGCGAAAAACATATAGCGAAATAGTTGGCAGTTCATTCTGCTGTGGTGACCCCTAATAAATAAGGAACTAAGCTGAAACAAAATGGCTGAAGTCTCTTCACGTTCCGCTAATAATGATTTAAGTAAACGATCTAAATGTATTTTTTTGTATTTTTATATTCTGGGTAAAACCACGGTCACTAGAGAATGAGCATACAAAATTCGATGTACGATGCTCTGAATAGGGGCCAAATTAAACAAGATGATTAGACAGTAAAAAGCAAGCGATTGCTCTATATTTAAATTTTCTATATAGAGAGGTTATATTTTGATTTTCACGCATTCACGTGATGCGATTTTGAAGGTCAGAGTTCACTCTGCTTGAACTTGCAATGCAGCGGCATGCGAGATTTGTCGCACAAGCTTGCGTCTTTCAAGTGTCTTAAGATTGGTCCATGTCATGTGGTTTCAGCTTTTTTTGTCTGTGAAGTTTTAGGATGTAGTTTTTCCATTTGAATGACAAAGCAGTGGTTTACAACCTTTTTGCCTGAGACCCCCTTTTCCCCCGGAAAATACTGTAAGGCCCTCCTCCACATATAAGTTTGCAGTAAGTATGACAAAAA
Source organism: Danio rerio (assembly GCF_052040795.2). Taxonomy (NCBI): domain Eukaryota; kingdom Metazoa; phylum Chordata; class Actinopteri; order Cypriniformes; family Danionidae; genus Danio; species Danio rerio. Next base: position 20,922,703 of record NC_141021.1, read on the forward strand.
ATGCATGTGGCTGGGTCAGGGACACTTTACTTCGTGAAAAAGGAATAAAATCATAGTTCATGTAGCTATCTTGGTATGTCCTGCTTTTTATGTTTCCAGTATTGCTAGCGCTGTGTCCAGAAATGTTTGAAGCTTCCTCACCTGGGTCCAGTATGCTTGGGTCATTACTATTAGCTGCTGAAGGTGAATCAGTGAGACTTGGTTGTTTTTGTGACTCTTTTGGTCTGCCAGGGGATAAAATGAACTGCTAAAAAACTCTAAAAATATGAAGCAACCCTCCCCACAGAGCTCGCTGAGGCCCTCTTGTGGGCCGGGACCCCCCTGTTGGGAACCGCTGACAAAGCAACTCGTTTAACCATTTCTGATAACAGGGAGCCTTTGAATAATTCCAATTAAGTAAGATAATTTTTCTTAGCTGTAATCATGCCAACCATCAGGGCTTGCTGTTGGGTTAACGGAAAGGTGTTCATTTATGTTAGAATATCCAAAAATAGCCAAAGAATATTGTACATTATGACAAGTTTTGCTTGCTACATTCCTGAAAATGTGCTAGATTTGAAAACGTTTTCAAAAAGTTTTTGGAATTGTTATATTATAAACTATAAAGTTTTGTTGAATCACATGATTTACTATTATAAAGTTGTCTAGGGTAATTATTCGCGGAAAGTTCATGACGTTTTCAATGCTATTATGCATATAACTTACATTTTCTCAGATCACCTACTGCATTTTTTTAATTTTACATTGTTTGTTTCATAAGATTTCAGTCATTGCAGAATCACTGTAGGGACTACGCAACACAATTGATTGTTTTTTAATTCAGTATTATTCATTATACAGTAGGTAATGGAAATTCAGCTTTTTTTGTCATTGAAAGCCATGGAGAAGTCAGGGAATTGACATTTGTCTTAGAGTGGGAATGAATTCTACTGTGCAAATGTTTGCTATATTACAAACACACTGATCTAAATGTATATTATCATGTGCCATATCATATGTTTTCTGTTGTTTTAATCTTTATAGCCAAGAACCAGATGGAGTTTTGTTGTCACATGCTCAGAGGTTCTGTGGATCCCAAGAAACCGCCTGTATATGAATATGTTAAGTTTATCGGCAACTTTAAGTCACTTGTCAACAGTAAGTGTTTGTTTCCTGTTTGTTTCTCTCTAGATTTAGATTGATCACAGTGTATAGATTAATGGTTTCTTTAACACAAATCTCTCCTCTCTCAGTGCCTCAAAAAACCCGTAATGGCCTTGAGGGAATTCTGCAGCACTCGTTGCAGCCAGCCTTCGATGATCAACTCTGTTTTATTGCGACTGTGCGGCTTGCAAAGCCCCAATTCATCAAAGTAAGCTGAAAGTCAATCAAGAAATCAATAGCATCCATAGCAAAAGTAGATTTGCATTACATACATACTCACTCTGCATGTATTTTAAGGCATTAATGGTGTAAACAACACTGACATCGACGTGTGCTGGTATTGATTGTGTACAGGAAATGTGCATGGTGGAGGAGCCCAATGAAGAATTCACATCTCGACACAGTCTGGAGTGGAAGTTCCTTCTATTAGATCACAGGTTTGCAGACTTACAGTATAATTTCATCCATATTTTTTAACCATTATTTATATTTCTTAATTTTGTTGTTGTGTTGTGTTACAGAGCTCCACCTATCATTGGCTATATGCCGTTTGAGGTATTGGGAACATCAGGCTATGACTATTATCATGTAGATGACCTGCATTCACTGGCCAAATGCCATGAGCACTGTAAGTATTACACACAAAAATAGAGGTATACAATGGTTATTTGGTTTTATTCGATATAATAATGTATCTCTTTATTACAAAATGTATTTTTAGGCTACAGAATGCAATAAGAAAGCCCTTATCAGTTGCAGAAGCAATAAATTCAGTTGGTTTTTTTACATTTGAGAAATTAAAAAATTAAAAGGATTGTTTACCCAAAAATAAAAATGCACTCACTTTTTACTCTCAGTTGGTTCTGAACTTTTATGAGTTTCCTTTTATCTTTTACAAAAGAAGTTATTCTGAAGAAAGCTGTAAACTTGTAACCATTGACGTCCATAGTAGGAAAAAAAATAAATTTTTCAAAATAACTTCTTTTGCGTTTAACAGAAGAAAGAAACTCCTAAAGGTTTGGAACAAGTACAGGGTTAGTGGATAAAGACAAATTTTTCATTTTAGGGTGAACTCTCCTAGTCACCCACAAGCAAAAGTGCCAAATATCAGCATGAGAAAATATGTTGATTTTTTTTTTTTTTTTTTATTCAACAGACAAAGGGTGTCCACGGAGTCTTAAAATGTCGTAAATTTCAAAAACAAATAATTCAGTAATATTGTGTTGTAGATCTTAAATCATTTTAAAAATGTCTTAATTTTCCTTTTTTCAAGTAAAGCTACCCAATCTGTCACTTATAATTCACCTAAAAACTTCATATATATTATTATATACTAGACCTTTTTACAGCAAATTCTCCAAGTTAAATTCTTTAATCAGGGAAAGAAAACTAAAGCAACACATCGTTTTACATGATCTTTCATTAATACAATAACTTTTTACAGAAGTAACCGGGCCATTAGAAAAGATCCTTAGTGTTTAGCTTTATAAGTCTAAAATTTAATTCATAATGGTCTTAAAAGAGTCTTAAAAAGTCTTACATTTGATTTGAAGAAACCTGCAAAAACCCTCTTAACAAAGTAGATGGAGTTTTTTTTTTTAACACAATATTGTCCCTTTTTCTCTGTTTCACCAAAGAAAGTTGTTCCAAACAGCCACAGCAGAACATCTGTGCATTTCAGACTGAAACTGTTTTTGATTGAACCATTTGAATTGATTGAGTGATTGCTTCTTGAAGAGAGTAACTTGCAGTTCTTTTATATAATATATACAGTATTTGTCATAAATAATTATCACAAATATTAAACACCTATAGCAAAGACTATGTCTATGAGACACAAGACTATGAGAGACATGTCTTTCGTATAGTTTTGAATGGGGAATATCGTAGCGGTCCATATGGCGAATGAAGCCCTGCCTTCTAGTACAGGTGCCAATTAGTGATTGTTATAGACTGACGAGTCTCCAGGGGAGGGGCTCGATCCAGACGTAAATTTCTGCAGATTTTGTGTGATTCAAACATTTATAACTGAAACTAAAGACACCATTGTTATTTAAATGTATTGGTGATTCCTAATATAAAATTTAATCGTAAACTTGGCAAGCCATTTTTGGAGAATTTGATGTTTCCCCATTCAAACAGAATGCCTGAGAATACTGCTCAAGAGGCGTTTCAGAGATGGACGCTGAGTAAAATGACTTGCCTTAAAGGGACTTTGAATATAGCCAATGTAATTCAAACTTAAATAAAAACTTTAAATAGTTACCACATGCCTCATATATGCCTTTTTATCTGCTTGCAGTAATGCAGTTTGGAAAAGGGAAGTCGTGCTATTATCGCTTTTTAACCAAAGGACAACAGTGGATTTGGCTCCAGACTAACTACTACATCACATACCACCAGTGGAACTCAAGGCCAGAGTTTATTGTGTGCACACACACTGTTGTCAGGTACGCAGAGGCACACAGATGACTACCACTACCGGAAAGCAGAACCACAGTGACCTTATTTTGCTTATTGGCTGTATTTTCTATGTTCAGTTATGCTGAGGTGCGAGCAGAGAGGAGGAGAGAGATGGGAATAGAGGAATCTCCTCCTGAACTCACAGCAGACAAGGTAAGATGGGAAACATCTCTGTAATAACCCATTAATGTGTTTTACTGAACATGCTTTTATATAGCTTATCTATGGCAGAATGTGATTAAGTGTTTCTCACTACAGTTGTGAATATTACTAGGTTTGGTAATCATTTTGAGTGTGTGATTCCTTGGATGATTAAAAGTTATTGCATGTCTCATTTGGGAACATTTATTAAAACATCTTTATCATATACAATATCTTTCAAAAGTTTGCAGTAATATTGTTTAAAAATTTGTATTATTCTGCAAGAATGCGTTAAATCGGACAGAATTGTCAGTTAAGATATTAAAACTGTGGTACTCTAGTTTTTTTTTTTTTCAAAGTAAATCCTGTTTTTGTTTTATGGATACAGGTTTCCAATATGTTTTAAAAAAAAACTATTATGTTCAACATGAATAAAAAAAGTTGAGTAAATGGTGACAGAATTTACAGTTTTGTGTGAACTATTCCTTTAAAGCAACACTGCTAATTTCAACATTGATCATGTTTTAAGCACCAAAATCAGCAAATTAAGTGATTTCTGAGCTACTGAGTGGCACTGAAAAGCTCTCTTTGAAAATGTATACGCCAACGCCAAATTCAGGAGACTTTGGGAACCTCTCCAGTTTGTTCTACATAAACTCTGAATTTTTTTATTTTAAAAGTATTCTGGCTTCTTCTTTTTTGTTTTGACTATTTGATTTATTTTTTATATATGATTATTTTTCTATTTTAAACTTACATTTGTAAATGTTTATTTAATTTGCAGTGCTTGGGTATGGTTTATTTGTTTGTCTGTTTGTCTGTCAACAGTTTGTCCGTCTGTCCGTCTGTCCGTCTGTCTGTCTGTGTGTGTGTGTGTGTATGTGTGTATGTATATATATATATATATATTAGTGCTGTCAATCGATTAAAAAAATTAACTAATTAATTGCACTTCAAAAAAAATTTTTGTCGCGATTAATCGCATTTAAAATACTGAAACTTGTAATTTTGGCTATTCGAGTGTAAAATTAATGTAAACGCAAGACAAATACTATTTAAATTCAAAATATAATTCATTATAAGAATTTTTGTTTACTTGTAACACAGATTTCTTCATGTAAACAACATACCCACAATAAACCATCAAGATCCTGGCTTGACAGCCATATTTATTACAGAAATAAAAACGCAGGCATGTTAGAGCCATTTGAATTTCAAAACAATCAATGACAGTAAAGAAAACATTGATTTCCATGTTGGGTTCTAAGTGAAAAATGCCAAAATACAGGAATTGCAGATATGGAAAATTATAATAATAATAATAAAGTATTGAAAATCTGTGCATGCCCTTGAATATGTTTACCGACTCCATTTCTATAAAAGCACAAAAGCCATATATCGGAAATAACGAGAGTTGACAAATTAAAAAAACTACTTTTTTTTTATTTATTTATTATTAAAATAAAATTATAATCCACACTGGAAATATGTGTGCCTGTGTGTTTTCAGGGAGCCTAATAAATAATGAACATAACAAAAACTGCCTGCTGATGCACACAGTTAATGTTGATTAATAAAATAAAGATAAATAATAAAAGCAATGTGTCAGAGACCCTAAAAAAATGTTTAACTCAACAATGAAACATCAAATGTAGCTAACAGCTTTTACATTGTCAATCAAATAACCTTAAACAATTAAAAAATGCAACAAATATTTGATTCTGCCCGAACTACAAAACTAAATGTAAAAAAAGTTGCTTAAGTTGCACACTAGTTTGATCATGTATAAATATCATTATATTAACCATATTGTATAAATATTATTGTCACTATAAGCCTACATCATGCTGACGATCAAAAACACAATGTCATAATATCTCATGCGCTTGTCTTCTGACCGAGTGCATCTTAAAATACATGAATGGCCCCTCATAGAGTGTGAGAAGCGGACATACTTTATCAATTGTAAAATAAAGACTTGCAGGTTAAGGAAACAGCATTATAGGAGGAAGTTGCCGCGGCCGTGGTGCAGATTAAAAGTTTAAAAAAGTATATGTATATGGACAGATAGGTAACTAGATAGAATAGACAGGAATATATTGATATGTGCCCCGCTGCAGAGTGCAGACAGACGCAAAAGCCTGCTTTCCCACGGCGCGAACCCGCGCGTGAGAAACAAGCGGGACTGTCGGCTATTTTGACAAATACATACCTATGTTACACAGAGCCCAACATGGAAGATTGTGATTGGGTCAGCCCAATGTCAATAAAGAAAAGAACGAATGGGCTGCAGATTATGTCACCCGGCTCTGTCCGGAAAAGTAACATCTTACTTTCAGAGCTTGACAGACAGCTCACAGCACCGTCAATCACTGAGGCAGAAAGACATGACAGTCTGCTGAGTGTTTTATGGGCCGATCAGATCATAAGAAGATGATCAGCCCGGCCCAAAAAGTACGTCTAAACAGCGGAAAACTTGCGGGCGTCTGCCCTGGCCACAACAGGAAAAAAAAAAAACTGCGTTAATTACGTTAATTTTTTTTAACGCGTTAATTATTTCAAATTAATTGCATGCGTTAACGCGTTAATTTTGACAGCGCTAATATATATATATATATATATATATATATATATATATATATATATATATATATATATATATATATATTTATAAATTACATAATATGATGAATTGATTATTTTCTGTAGATATCTGGCTCTGAAACGCAGTTAAACAACAGTCTGAAGAAGGTACTAGAGCGTTTCAGTGACAGTCGCTCGCCCTCCACCTCCTCCAGGAGCTCACACAAGTCCTCACACACCGCCATCTCTGATAACACCTGCACATGTAAGCTCTGAATGAAAAAAAGCAAAAATCTGCTTTTCTGTTGTTTCTTTCGGATATTTTGCCTATTGAAAAACTTTTTTCTGTTTTTTCTGTCTTATCTGTTTATCAGCAACACCCTCAAAGCTGCATATGGATGTGAGCAGTTGCCCCCGGCCTGCCACCGTGGATATGATATCACAGCGCCGCTCCTCTGTCAGCACACAGGTGACACTTGCATCATCATCAGCGTTTAAGACTTTTTAAAGATCTTTTTTCTTGATAATGATTGTGCTTCAGAGCGGCTGAGTAATGACAGGGATCATATTTGTTTTGATAGTCCATGAGTTCCCAGAACACCACTCAGACTGACTCTCCAGTCCAAATCAGCCAACAAACACAACAACAACAACCTCAACAACCACAGCAGGTTCAGCCTAATGCTTTGGTGAGTCTTTTATTATTGTTTTTTCATGATTGATTTGCTAAGACTTAATGGTTCTCTGTATTCATTTCATTATCATAGTAAAATTATTGTAACTATTTTATTTGATCTATTATTTGGTCCAGATTTTAAACAAAAAATAGTTAATAGTATTAAGCAAATAATGTTATTACAAATAGTCACACTTTACAATAAGGTTTCATTCGTTTATGTTGGTTAACGTATTTACTAACATGAACTAATAATGAACAGTACTTGTGCAGCTTTTCAGTATTAATCGTGGTTCAACTTTTACTAATGCAATATTTAAATCAAAATTCATGTTTGTAATCTTTAGTTAATGCTAAAACCCATTTCATGGTTTTTAAGCAAGAATCTGAACTACAGATGTTACTACTTCAATGTGTTCCTTGTGCCGCCATTCATGCCGCGGCGACGGCGGTACTTGATGCGCCAGCAGCATTTGACCGCTGGGTGGCACTTTAACCACAGATATTCAGCTTTGCCTTTTCACAATGCTAAACAGACTGTTCTGTAGGCGTAGTTTACTGTATGTGATGTGATGTGTTCAATTAAAATATAATTTTAATTTAGTTTTTCTGGTAATAGACATGCTCTTACACTATACTATGCTGTAGAAAAAAACTACATGGTGAGAAGTCAATAAGCAAATATAAGAATTAAGTTATTAGCCTTCAGTGCCCGATTAAATTGCGTTGGGGTGAAAATAATGTTTTGATTTCTTTGACTATCATGGCAATGTTATAATCTCAAATCTTAAACGTGCGCATATGAAAAACAGCAAAATAATATAGATTATCCTGCCGGTAGTGCACATCACCTCACAGTTGTGAACTTGCGATCACCTCAACTTACATTTAATTTTTTTTTACCTGGTTTATTGTAAACTTATTAAGTGCAAAGAGGATTCGTTTTGGAAAATAGAATTGAAGAAATGAAAGACAACTAAAATGAAAGCACAAACATTCAGTACAAATAATTAGTCTTAAATAAATAAATAAATAAATAAATAAAGCAGTCTTTTAGTCTAAATATAGAGAGATGTAGTGTTTGCTATTTTGATAGAACTAAGACTAGACATGTTCATTTATATTTTTAATTTACGTTTTTATTTACATTTTCGTTGTTGATTATATTTACGATCTCATTTTATGTTTCAATTATAGTACATAATAATAAACGAATAATGAAAATAAATGAATAATGAAAATAGGACATAAATTAAGTCTGGCAGGTTTATTTTTAATAATTTAGTTTCAGTTCCGTTTTTTTTTTTTGTTTCAAAACGTCAATGTTCTGCTTTAAAGTATAACTGTTGTTTTGTTTTGTTTTTTTACTTAATGGCTCAATATGTTTTGTATTTTAATTTCATATTCAGTCACCTTGCATATGCATGTGAAATATAATGCCGCATAACCGCGGAAAAAGAAGAAAAGGCTGTCAGTTAAAGCTAATTAATCAAAATTGGCTATATTAAAATACAGCATTTATGTTAATACAGGCAGAGTGTGAACAAACTAAGGCTAAGATATGTGCTTGCCTTTTAATGCATTTAAAAAATATTTGCGGCCTTTTTATAGGCTACAGGCAACTGGTGTATAATAATGTTTTTTTTTTTTTTTTTTTTTTTTTTTGTATGGTAAAGGACAATGCACATTATGTTATTGATGTAAACTTAGGCTAAAACTTACCATTGATAAACGTGACCTACCTCAAGCAGATCACTTAAAGTGTAATAAAAATAATGTTGCCGCAGGACATAAATGAAGTCCCGCAAGTTTATTTTTAATAATTTAGTTTCAGTACTATTAATTTTTTTCTCAAAACGTCAATAGCACCTTCAATAATCTAAACATTAAAGATGGACCGCAAGATGTGTTGAGTGGCTATGTGGTGAAGAACAATGGCAAAGCTAAGTGTGATTATTGTAATAAACTAATAAGTTATAAAGCAGAGTCCCGACCAACAGGACTAAGCATATGCGGTTGGCTCATTCTTCACGAATATAGAATTAAAATTATGGCGCGTTAGGTTCATTGTGCATCCCGCAGGTGCAACCAACAAGGGTTGTGCATTTGAGTTTAACTTTTTGAGCGTTATAAGCAACTCGTTGTTAGTTTTTATTTAAATATATCGAGCCGAAACTAAGCAGCGCATTCTCTCCGCCTCCTCGTTTATAACCAGCTGGACACGCCACTGAAGCAGGAGAGACACTCCGTCGTTCATAATCTTAGCTGATGTGTCGGAATCGAAAGAATATATCAAAGAGGAATTTTCTTTTAACAGTCCCGATATGTTCAATCTTTTTTTCCCTGTCATTTCTCTTCAGCAAATTATATTTTGAAAGCTGCTTGATTCTTTTAAAACCGAAAGCAGAGCCCGTCAATTGGTGTTTTTTCATAAGATACTCCTTTATGAATGTTTATTTTAAGAGTAGTCTTTAATGTGCTTTTTAATAGTTTTATTTTATTCAAAGCAGCACCTAAAAGCGAATTTATCCTCAAAACGTGGCATGAGAGCGATGCATGTCATGTGTCGCATATTGCCTTTTTTCTGATCTTTTTGCATAAAGGTTTTAATCAAAAGACAGGTAATTTAATTACTTTCGATGTGCTAAAATATTTGTTAAATAAATGTTATTTCAAAAAAAGCATATGCAATGTGCTCTGACAGGTAAAATCCGATTCTTTCTCTCTTTCAAGTTCAAAGCAAATTTGAATGCCAAAGGATTTTAGATATGCATATACAAGACTATGTAGTATATTAACATCAACAAATTAATAAAATAAGTAGCAAATGAGAAATAAATGACAGACAAGTTGATAAAAACAGACATTATCTCTAATTATCAGAATTGCAAGATTAAAACAGCTGAATATAGGCCTAAAATAATCTAGAAAGCAACTACTGCGCGCTGATATTTATTCTTCTTTTTTCCCGAATAACGAACAATTTCAACCGCGGGGAGATACCGACAGCTTGATTTGCAGTATTTTCTAACATGTTAGAAGCGGGCAGCGGACATCAGCTAGCCGTAAAGACGGGCCGGCACAAAAATAATGGCTGCCGGTGGAGAAGCGGCTGTGCCCTCAGCAGCTGATTGAGACGGAGCTGCAAATCCTGAGTGCACTAAAAACTCCGAGATCTGGGAGAAATTCTACCCGATAATCCAACACATACAAAACAACTTTGAGTCCCTGTCGAACAGAACCCATCTTACTGGGGGAGTGTGTGTGCTGCTAAAAAATAAAGCACCTCAAATGTGAAAATAGCCTAGGCAACAAATAACAAATAGTAGTGTAATAATAACAAAAAATGCCCTTTTCATTTTCATACAATAGGCCTATGTGTGGGTTTTGACAATATGTGTTTAATTAAGCTATAAAGATCAGATGAAATGCATAGTGAAATATGAAATAAATGTCTCTTTTGCTGAAAATGTAATTAATCTATATATTTATTATTTTAAAAATCAACTCATTTTTGCCCAGAGAAAGAGGCGCGCGGCACTAGCGGACATGGGGTGCTTTTCCAAAAAAAGACGTACAGTAACTTGCAGCTGAACTATGCACAGTTTGGGGAAAAAAAGGAAATAGTGATGCATGTTCCCCCAAACCCCCTGTCGCAGATCCATCATTTGAATCAGGTTAGTTATAAGTAAAACGCACATAATGATAAAGCACACCATCATCACGAGGGCAATTAAATAGACAACCTAAACATATTTTTAATTGTTTAATTATGTAATGTGAGTTGTTATAACTTTGTTCTTTAAATTATTTATAACTTAGGCTATTCTATCGAGATGACACCATAAAAGGCCTTCAATGCACTGAAATAGGTAATAGGGATACAATGGAAAGCCGATTTCACTATTGACCCTGTTTTTATTCATTGACGGCTTCCCAACGCCGCATTTCTGTTGCGCGAAAAAAAGCTGCTGCAAATAAGCAAATTTATGACAAAACAATTTTAATAGTTTCATAGTAGTAGCTGGTGTGCTTCATCTGCGTGATTCTGATTTGACATTCTTCCGCTAAACTTGCACTGTGTTGATGTGTAAATGGGCTATGATCTTTGCTATTGAGGCTAAGGCATCAAGGTGTAAATGAGCTATAGTTCTCTTTGCAACTTTCAATTTCGAGGTGGGGGAAGTGGGAAGAGGCAATTCAAATGTACCATCTCTCTAAAAAAAAAAAAAGGCCGCTTACGCGACATTTGTGTTTATTATTACCTTATTTTTATTTTATTATTATTAATTTATTCATTCATTCTTCATTCATTTTCTTTTCGGTTTAGTCCCTTTATTAGTCTGTGATCGCCACAGCGGAATGAACCGTCAACTTATCCAGCATATGTTTTACGCAGTGGATGGCAGGAGGGCCAGCTGGGGCTTCGGGAGGAGTGAAAGGAATTTGCCCCGAGTCTGGGAAAGATGGCTTGCCGTAATTACACTAGTTTTCCTATCGCACACATGCCCCAAACAAATAAACAAATAAATAAAAAAGGAAAAGAAAACATCTAGACTTATAGGATGAGGTCTTTTTGCTTATATTCGCCCTTATGTTTCCGTTTTAAATGTAAGGCTGTTGCATAGAATAATACAATTTTAATTTATAAGTGATTTTGCTGTGGCCCCCTTGATGTTTCAATAACGCATAATAATCTACACACCATATTAAAGACACAGCAGACATAAAGGTTGTGTGTGAGAGACCGAGCAAAAGAGCGCTCTCTTCACAGCTCTGTTGATGCTGCTAGCGGCTTCTTTCTTTTTGTTATTTATTTTGCAGATAATACACCATATGAATACAACAGAAAGACATAAAACTTTACAAATTACCTTTTGTAGACTCAAAACAAGTGTCATATCTTGATAAGCCTAAGCCACATTGAAATATAATTTAAAGAATTACATTATCGGATATAATAAAATCGCATGAATAAATAAACCAATATAAAACAAGCAAAAGCAAGCTATAACCATTTAGGTAGGCCCATACATAAATAAAACCGTTAAAGCCAAATCAAACTTTTATTTTACAAGATATTTTCTTTTAAAAGATTTTAGATATTTTCTAAAAACAATAAACACCAGAGAAGGTTTAGAATATTATTTATAAAGTATTAGATATGATGATATGATGATAATAATCAAATCGTGCAAACAGAGCATTTTTGGGAACACGTTTCAGGTCTCTCCAGTGCATTTGGGCTGAATGTTTGACTGTGTCTAAATGAGGATGTTATAAAATACATTTTCTACCGAGTTATTAACGGATGCACGATGCCAACAGTCGGGAGACGTTCTGGGGGCTGGGTTTGCGTTACGCGCTGCGAGCTATAGGCCGACAGTGGAAATGCGACATGACTTCGGTCTCTGATGCCCATTAACACCTGAAAGACAAGCTTTTGGTTATGAGATGGGGGAAGGGGTATGTCTCCACCCTCAAGTGTTTTCCACAAACATGGTTACACAAAATCCAAAACTCCCGAGGACGGATGGCGTAACCGTAGCAAAACCTATGCGTTTTAAAACCAAACCGCATATGGGGCCTTATGAAAATGAATGTTTCTATGCACAGCAACTTCTGGACTGAACTACTTGTTATTTAAAATATCTCTATTACGCTCTAGCATTCGCCAAAACGAATTTGTACATAAAAACACCGAACATAGCCTAGCTGAATAGGGTGTTGCCTGCTGAGCCATGACAGCAGCAGACAATTCCGCACGACCATAAAGCCTTCACCCGACAGTTATTTTCTAATATTCACAACGCGAGCCACAACAATAGACATGCCATGCCCATCATCCTTATGCAAAAACACATGTATATAAATATAAAGGACTATTATAATTAGCAAAATGCTGCTCTTTTTATCTTTGTATTTTTATAATTTTATTATTGTTATTTTTAATATTTTGAATTAATTAAAGCTATAGACAAATACTGCTTGACATTTTAGAAAATGTTTTGCGTATACCCAGTACCGAGAACAAACAAGATCAATGAAATAATAACTTTAATAATTCTGCTTTGCATTTTTCTATGCATTACTAACATCACTAAACCATACATTTGTTTTATAAGTTAACCAAATATTTGCAGAGATTCAGCAGTTTTTTTTCTGACGCGTTTGCCAGTCATGCCAGTCAGTGAAAAAAAAAAGTAACTGTGGCCCCGTTTGCAGGTATTCAGATTCGATTTTATTAATCTGATTCAACTTTTATTATTTACAGGACATAAAAATGCAATTAAAAGTTTAAATCAATGTGCATTGTCCTTTACCAAAAAAAAAAAAAAAAACATTGTTATACACCATAGCCTGTAGCCTAGTAAATGGCCGCAAATCTTTTTAAATGCATTAAAAAGCAAGCGCATATTAGCCGTACCTTGAGTTTGTTCACATTCTGCCTGTATTAACGTGCATGCTGTATTTTAATATAGCTTATTTTGATGAATTAGCTCTAACTGACAGCTTTTTCTTCTTTTTCAGCGGTTATGCTCGCATTATATTTCACACGCATATGCAAGGTGACTGACATTGAAATTCAAATACAAAACATACTGAGCCATTAAGTAAAAAACAAAACAAAACAACAGTTATAGCTACTTTAAAGGAGAACATTGACGTTTTGAAAAAAAAAAAAAAAACTGAACTGAAACTAAATTATTAAAAAAATAAACCTGCTAGACTTAATTTATGTCCTGCGGCAAAAAAATTTTTATTATAATCTGCTTAAAATAGGTCAATTTATTTATTTTTTTTGCTTTTGGTGAAGCTGCATTCAACTTAAGCTCAATGTCGGCAATGTCTTTAAATAAATAATATATCTAGGCCTATTTTCATTAATCATTAATTTTCATTATTCGTTTATTATTATCTACAATTGTTGAGACATAAAATGAGAAAGTAAACGATAATCAACAACGAAAATGTAAGTAAAAACAGAAATAAAAACAAATGAAAATGTCTTGTCTTAGTCCTGTCAAAATAGCAAACACTGAACATCTCTCTAGGTTAAAAGACTGCTTTATTTATTTATTTATTTATTTATTTATTTATTTATTTAAGACTACTTATTTGTACTGAATGTTTATGCTTTCATTTTAGTTGCAAAAAGATCAGAAATTGATCTCGCACACGCAGGGAAAAAAGGCAATTATGCCACACATGACTTGCATCGCTCTCATGCAAAGTTGTGAGGATAAATTCGCATTTAGATGCTGCTTGAAATAAAATAAAACTATCAAAAAGCAAATTAAAGACTTTAATAAAAAATTAAAACATTCATAAAGGAGTATCTTATGGAAAAACACCACGGGCTCTGCTTTCGGTTTTAAAAGAATCAAGCAGCTTTAAAAATATCTAATTTGCTGAAGAGAAATGACACGAAAAAAAAAATAAAAAGATTAAACATATCGGGACTGTTAAAAGAAAATTCCTCTTTGATATATTCTTTCGACTCCGATACATCAGCTAAGATTATGAATGACGGAGTGTCTCTCCTGCTTCAGCAGCGTGTCCCGCTGGTTAAACGATGAGGCGGAGAGAATGCGCTGCTTAGTGAACCTAACGCGCCATTATTTTAATTCTATATTCGTGAAGAATGAGCCAACCGCATATGCTTAGTCCTGTTGGTCGGGACTCTGCTTTATAATTTAGTTTATTACAATAATCACACTTAGCTTTGCCATCGTTCTTTACATGTTGCCACTCGGCACATCTTGCGCTCCATCTTTAAACAAATGTTTACATTATTGAGGTGCTCTCCAGCGGCGAAGTTTCTGGCAGAGTAGCGAGTGAAAAAATGTGCTTGCAGAAATTGGAATCAAAATTTAAATTATACAACAAGCATCGTATTCTTTCTAATCCTCGCCCAGTTGTAATACAAGTTGTGTTTTTCTATATTTGTGGCTGTGAAGTTTATTAAGAATATATATATATAGCCTACTTTATTTTTTTATACTTTAAGTGATCTGCTTGAGGTAGGTCACGTTTATCAATGGTAAGTTTTAGCCTAAGTTTACATCAATAACATAATGTGCATTGTCCTTTACCATACAAAAAATGCATTAAAAGACAAGCGCATATCTTAGCCTTGAGTTTGTTCACACTCTGCCTGTATTAACATAAATGCTGTATTTTAATATAGCTTATTTTGATGAATTAGCTCTAACCTTTGACAGCTTTTTCTTCTTTTTCCGCGGTTATGCGGCATTATATTTCACACACATTTGCAAGGTGACTGAATATGAAGTTAAAATACAAAACATACTGAGCCATAAGTAAAAACAAAACAAAACAACAGTTATAGCTACTTTAAAGGAGAATATTGACGTTTTGAAAAAAAAAAAAAAAACTGAACAGAACTGAAACTAAATTATTAAAAATAAACCTGCAAGACTTAATTTATGTCCTGCGGCAAAAATATTTTTATTATACTTTTAGTGATCTGCTTAAGGTAGGTCAATTTATTTTTCTCAGTGTTTCACGTACTGTACGGCAATGTCTTTAAATAAATAATTTATTTAGGCCTATTTTCATTATTTATTTATTTTCATTATTCGTTTATTATTCGTTTATGTACAATTGTTGAGACATAAATGAGATAGTAAAATATAATCAACAACGAAAATGGAAATAAAAACAGAAATAAAACATAAATGAAAATGTCTTGTCTTAGTCCTATCAAAGTAGCAAACACTGAACATCTTTCTATAATTAGGCTGCTTTATTTATTTATTTATTTATTTATTTAAGACTACTTATTTGTACTAAATGTTTGTGCTTTCATTTTAGTTGTCTTTTACTTCTTCAATTCTATTTTCCAAAACGAATCCTCTTTGCACTTAAAAAGTTTACAATAAAGCGTGTTAACAAATTTTAAATGATTAATGAAGGAATTATAATGCTTTGACTTATTGTTTAATATCATTTACAAGCACAGTAGCTGTATGGGCTATTTCTGTCCGTTCGCATCCCGTCCCTTTGCGCCCCCTGGCGGCTCATTCACGAACTGCGGTCATACACTAAAAAAAGAGCGGCACCTATTTCAAACGGCGGCGGTACCAGCCGCGGCGTTAATAGCCACTTTGAACTCTCACCTACTGTATACTTAAATACAATTTCAAAGGTTAGTAATAAGAAAGCAGTTTAACCTTCTAAAGTGTGTGCATTGTTTAATATTCTGCATTTTGATTTCCTTTTCATGTGCTCTTTAGGTTTTTTTCCTCTCCTTTTTTTACTTTTGTTAAAGACTATTTTAATGTGATGTCATTGGCCCATGAACATGTCTTGCTTGTTATCAAACTCTTTTATAACTGTAACAAGGCGATTCAATCATTCATTCATTCATTTTCTTTTTGGCTCAGTCCCTTTATTAATCTTGGGTGGCCACAGCGGAATGAACCGCCAACTTATCCAGCACATGGTTTACGCACCGGATGCCCTTCCAGCTGCAACCCATCTTTGGGAAACATGCATAAACGCTCATTCACACACATACACTACAGAAAATTTTTAGCCTACCCAATTCACCTGTATCGCATGTCTTTGGACAGTGGGGGAAACCGAAGCACCCGGAGGAAACCCACGCGAACGCGGGGAGAACATTTAAACTCCAAAGGCGATTCAAACTTAATGTTAAAACCGCTATCATTACATTATTTATCAATATGTGGCTCTTTTTGGATTCTAGGAAGCTTTAGACATTAAAAATGTAAAACATGAAATGCGTTGGAACTATTGTTATTGTTTACATCGCTCAAAATGGTCTATACTATTTTAGTTTAACTCTGCTTTATTGATTTGATTTGATTTGATTTATTTATTTTCAAACTAAAATATGATACATAAAATGCCATTAACAAAAAGAAATACATTTCAACATGGTCGAAAATGGAGCGGGATGAAGCATAAGCTTATTAATGCATATTAATCAAATTAATTATTTATGCATATTAATCAGAGTTACACAGGGTGTCCGCGGGGTCTGAAGTCTTAACATTTCAAAAACTAAATTTTAGCCTTAAAAAATGCTTACACTCTCTGATATTTTGTCTTGAAGGTCTTAAATAATTGTAAACGGGTCTTAATTTTCCTATGTCCATGTAAAGCTACCCGATCAGGCCAACATTCATCCAATCACCAACAATCCAAACAAAACTCTATTTACCAATAAAAAAAATGATTTACAGTAATATTTCATAATTTCCCTGTGTAAAACATAAGTTATGTTGAAAACATGTATGCATACAACTAGTTGTTTTGACAATTTATTTAAATTCGTGGCTAAGAAATAACAAATTATAATATCATATATCAAAAAAGTCCTCTATAAGTCTTAAATGTTATTCATAATGGCCTTAAAAGGTCTTAAAGTCCTAAATTTGATTTTGTAAAACCTGCAGAAAGATTCAGTAAGCCGAAATATTCAATATTTAGTTCATAATTTTTCCTCTCTGAATCAAACAGAACAATTCTAAATGCTTGCATCAGATGTTTTACTATTTTAAATGCAATTCATATTTCCCTTATTTAAAAAAAAAAAAGTAATATCTGTGTGGATTGTACTATATATTATGTCTGTTTTATATACATTGTAAATGCTTTGTTTAAATTTAATTGCAATAAAAATGTATAAAATAATAATAATAATAATAAAATAGTTTAAGCACTGTGTGTTTACAACAACTAATAATGACCAACTTTATATATGTTAACTTACAATAAAAAATGAACAAATACTGTAATAAATGCATTGTTTGTTTGTTAATGTCGGCAAACAGATTAACTAATACAACCTTAATGTAAAGTGTTACCATACAAATAATATATTAACCTTTTACAGGCAGTCACTGAAATTCTCATTGGCAAAACCGTGGAGTTTTACTGGAGTCTTCTTACAAGATTTTTAAAGTTACCATACATGGTTCTTCGCCCAATAAAGGGTTAAATAATATGTATGTAAATAATACAGTAGCTTGTAGCTTTCAATCATAGACATTACATGCTGAAAGTCTTTTTTTTTACAATACAAAACTTAATTCACAAATGCGGAAGTTAAAAAAAAACTAATTTTTTTTTAATCATTTTACATTAAAGCGTCTCAAATGATTTGAGACCTGAGTAGGCATGGCATGATACATGGTATTTCAAGGTATACCACGGTTTAGAAAAGTCAGGGTTTTAAAACCGCTAATACCATTCCTGAGGTATGGGTAAGATTTTTTTATTAAATCTTTCTTTTAAAGAGTCTGATAGAGTCGAAGTAGAGGATGTTAGATTTTTTTTCTGGATGATTGAAATATCACTTTAGGCCTGCACAATATTTTTTCTGCAATATGAATACGAATTCACCAGATGAATTGAATAGCTCTATTTGGAAAGTGTTAATTTATGTAGATAGATTGGGATGATCCAATCTTTTTTTTATGCAGTGCATTTGCATAAATGATAATAAATTAGAAGTTTATATAAATACAACAGCTCAAAGATAAAGTGAAATAAGCAGTGCTTTATGGTTTTCTGGAGAGTCTAAGAGTATTTAGGTACAGAAATTAAACAATCAAACATAAGATTACATAGTCATCATTGTAGAAATTATTTTAAAAAATATTAATATTTAATAATGTCTTTATCTTTTAATCTTTAATAGATAATCTAATCCTATTGCAGAGACACACATTGCGAAATCGATGCTCGGACAATATATTGTGCAGTCCTCTTTCATTTCCTAATAACCATTATGTTTCTGTGTACTTTTTTTTTATGTAGTTCTCAGCACAGCTGAATGCGATGCAGCACCTGAAGGAGCAGCTGGAGCAAAGAACACGCATGATAGAAGCCAACATTCAAAAGCAGCAGGAGGAGCTGAGACAGATTCATGAGCAGCTGCAGAGAGTACAAGGACCTCAGGTACACACACACACACAAACACACACACACACATGCATGTTAGGCTCAATTTATGCTTCTGCATTGAGTGATCGCAGTACCTCACGGTTCATGTTAATGACACTGTTGTGAGCATTTATGCTCATGCATTCTGTCTTTGTAGCTGTGCAATCACACTTCCTGAAACGCTAGTAGGCATTTATAATTAACAGGGGTTTCTGTGTTCCAGTGTGTCAAGTTTCTTTGCTGGTGTTTTGAGTTAGTGTGTGCAGTGCTACTGTAGCATCAGCTCAATCTCACACTTTACAGTTTTATTTCAACAATTGTTCTCGGTTGTCAAAAACAGAGCGAAAAAGAAATTATTAAATTAAACCTCTTACATTTGAAATCTTGTACAATAACACTGACAAATAATGCACTTTATATCAATATTTTAAAAATCATTTTACTATGATGATTTTCTACATAATTTTCTACAAATAAAGCATGAGCACACATTGCTTTGCATCTTATAAACACAACCAAGTCTTAAAAAAACACTCTGGACCACTCTTTTAAAGAACTGCATTGAATATCACCAGTATTGAATTCAACAAATTCGATGAAAGTTCTCTGAATATGACTTTTAAAATGGTCAACTTATGAAAAGTTCTTGACTTTTTTAATGTAGGTGAAATGTTAAGTACAGTAAGAGACTTTCTTGAGACTACATATGCTGGGGTATAAATCACAAAGGCGCTTGATTTAAAATTAATGGCGCTTTAAAAAGTCCTTAAATCTTTGTAAAGTTTTGTAATGCTGTCTACATATATTAAGCGTATGCTTGAAATGGTGTCTTTCAGATGATCCTGCAGCAGCCGGCTCAGGGTGGTGGGCCTAGTGTGCAGTTGCCACAAGTTGGAGGAGCACAGAACAACATTTTAGGCATTGGGACTCAGGCTAGCGTTGTAGCGATACAGGGCCAAAATGTGACAAGTACAGCGCACAGCGGATCTGCTCCACAGCAGCAAACACTTCCACAGCAACAGACTCCTCGATCCCTGCAGCAGAATCTACAGAGCTCTTCTGTAACTCAGGTGAGCTTTAGGTAGCGTTGCAGTTTTTGTCCTGGTTTTTGGTACAATTTAAATTTGATAAGGAGTGCTTGACAAAATCAGACATTTAACTGCAGTTCTTTTGTTTTTTTTGTACAAAGTTAGGTCAAATTAGCTGTATTTAAAACAAATTATATATTTTTGTAGTTTATTTCAGCAGGATACTGTAAATCAAACTTTTGTTCATCAAATCTTGTAAAAATATATTATATCATATTATATAATTTCATATCATATTATATACCATTTATCATATCATATTATTATATATTATATTATATATATTGTATGTTACATTAAATATATATTATTATTATATTATATATTATATTAATTTTATATTATATGTATATACAGATTAAACTTTTTACTTGCCACCTGAAAAAAAATTAATAAATTCATAAAATCTCTTATTAAAGTGGTTGTCTAAGTGGTACGCCGGCTTCCTTATAGTGGCACATGGAGGAATACTAAACAATGCAAGTACCTGTGGAGCAGATACTCCCTAGAGAAGCGCTTTTGTAGACCAATGCTGTTGTGTTGGCATTTCAGTTGCTACAAACTCTCCCCATGCTGCATCATTGGTAAAATTAATATTTTCTTGCCAGCTTAGTCCCTTTATTAATCTGGGGTCGCCACAGCGGAATGAACCGCCAACTTATCCAGCACATTTTTTGCAGCGGATGCCCTTTCAGCCGCAACCCATCTCTGGGAAATAAAATAATTATCACAAATGAGTTAAATGTGTGTTTGTAGTTGTGTACAATGCGTGTTTTCAAAATATTAATTTATTTGTTTTGTAAAGCAGTGTGACTATCGATTAATTTGTTACTAAATCTGGCAACTAAACTAATTAATCTGGATTTGACTCAAATGTCGTGGAACAAAGAACATAGACTCAAGCAACTTTTCCATGCTTGAAGCTTGGAACTAGAATATAGCCTAATTAAAGTTAGTCTCAGTGTGCGGTTAACACAAACTCCATGGTCCACTTAAGATGAGATCTCAAATAACAGAATTGCGCGTGTGAATGAATAAATCTCATATGAATTGGTCAAACAGTGTATTTATGTGTGTAATCACTTTCTGACACATGCACTGTAAAGGACGCGCAATAAGCAGATCTAATTTCTATATTCAAAATACAAATTTCAAAATTTATCAGAAATGATTTATATATGAATGTGATGACAAATAGCCTCTGTTTAAGAGGTCAATTTCAGGGTTTTTATGAATAGGCTACTATGTTAATACTAGAGCTGGGCGATATGGCAAAAAAAATTATCACGATAATTTTTATCATATCAGCCGATATCGATATTTATCACGATAAATGTTAAATCTTTAACATTTTACATCTTTTACAAGCGCTTAGTTAATGAATTAAAATCAAACCGTGAAAATAGTTTGATGGATTGTTTTGGCGCTAAAGCATATAGCAGGCTTGTGTTAAAGCGCTTCACCTCAGATGTCATTCGTTCCTCTTGTTTTTGCTGTAGATAACTGACCAACAAAATATACATCAAAATTAAGTTACACATTATACAAAACGAAATTCGTTACAACAAGATACATTTTCAAGGAAATATGTTTATATTTATTAAGTTCGTGTCCGCCTTAAACAAATGCGGGTGGATGATGCTTCGCTCAATGGAAAAAAAAGCTGTTGCTGTTGTAAACGTCTGTCATATATTTGCTGCATTTTTAATATGTCATTATTTATGTCTTGAGCATCTGATTTCTTCTTTGTGATTATGTCCTTTAATTATATAAAGGCTGGTTATTTTACCGTAGATGAGAGACAATAGTGGTATTACAGATTTCAAAACAAATATTTTATTATTAAAAAGAAAACATAAGCTTGACATCAAAAGATCTTATTATTGTCTTAAAAGATACCCTTAAATGATGCAGGCTGTAGTTTACAGCAAGCATCAAGTGTTCATTGAGATGTGTTTGAGATTGTGTCGTCTGTCATATATTTCGTCTGTCTTTTCGGGGGGTTTTTTCTCGTAAGGCACGGCTTTCGAAAATGATGACATGAGACTCTGCTGGGTAGCTGCGCTGGTTTGCCAACACTTGTTTATGTCTGTTATTTCTCAGCATCTTTATAAAGGTGGTCTTGTTTTACATGGTGAAACAGGTCGTGGTGTTGCCTGCTTTTGATGACAGGAGTCGTCTGCACAGTTTGCGGTGCACGTTGCTGTTTTGTGTCGGATAGCGAAAAACTTAAGTAGCTCATGAAGTCTAGTGACGTTTCTTGTCAATAATGTCTGTGACTCTGACCTTTTTTACCTTATTTCTTTCTTACTCCTTTCAGTGCAACTAACACTGTATGGCTGTAAACTTGTACGGCGTGCAGCAGTTGGAAGGGCAGGCTGCAAAATGCTTGTGCAACATTACGCATAGTGCTTAAATATTATCGAGCAATTATCGAACTGTAATAGAAATTAATGTGACTCTTATTGGAATGGTGCAGAGTTGTAGCTGCTTAATTAGGCGTACTCCACTACTGTATTTCAATACTGGTCTTTATGGTGGTACATAGAGAGACATTTTTTTTTTCCGAGATGGTGCTTGATGAAAAAAGTTTGAGAACCACTGTCTTAATACTATAATTTAGAATTGAAGATTTAATGTTTCCACTCTATTTGTAATATGGAAATAAAAGCCCCATTAACAATGACATAATCTCTTGTTCATCTTCATATGGTGACATCATCTAAATGCATGATATCATTGTTCTCATCTCTCATTCTTTATCTCAGTGCGGTCCTGTGTATAATACCATGATGATCAGCCAACCTGCCAATGCCAATGTTGTGCAGATACCCAGCAATCTGGCACCGAAAATCAGTCAAGCCAATGCAATTAACAGGTCCAGTACAGTGCATTTTCTACACTTATGCTTTCCCCTGGACACCTCATACAAAGCATGTTCTTAAAATAATTTGTTTGTCTCAATGTCTTGCCCATCTCAGGTTTCCAGCCGGGCAGCAGTTGGTCACAAAGATTGTGACGGCTCCAATGGCGTGTGGCGCAGTCATGGTGCCCACGTCGATGTTTATGGGTCAGGTGGTGACCGCGTACAGTCCGTTTACACAGCAACAGGGTCAGACGCAGACCATAACACTGCAGACGCAGCCCACCGTGCCTGCAGACCAGCAGACTCAGGCTGCCACATTACAGAGTCAACAGCAGGGGGCGACACAGCAGTCAACAAAACAGCAGCAACCCTTTTTACAGGTAACAAAGTTCACACTGTTGTAGGGTTCAGTGACACGTGCATCAATTCCAACAGTAACACCCTGTTCTTAGCACTCCTTTTTATATTTGCCACATCTCAGTTTTGAGCGTAGCAGACGGATGCACTGGATAGGCATGGGCTGGTATAAGATTCTGACAGTAT
The DNA here is from genome assembly GCF_052040795.2 of Danio rerio. NCBI lineage: Eukaryota > Metazoa > Chordata > Actinopteri > Cypriniformes > Danionidae > Danio > Danio rerio. The sequence goes on from NC_141021.1 coordinate 20,946,146, forward strand.
GATAACCTTGGATAAAAATATCACGGTTTGATGGTATTGTGATCACTGCTCTAAAATATGTTCTTTTTAAATGTCTGAGTAAAAAACAAAAGCTTTTTCCCCTTTGAACACAATATATTTTAAGAAACATTTAAAATATTTTGATACAGTAAACCTGTCAGGCTGAATAATTTAAATCAATCGTTGACTTTCAAAAACAGATTTCTTTACAATTTAAAAAAACATCTTTGAATATCCTTCCTGCTGGAGATAATGTTGTCCTAAAAAAAAATAAAATAAAAAAAAATAAAAAACCTTACACATATCTTAAAAATGGTATAGCAGAATTGCCTTGACTTTTCCAAACTGTGGTATACCTTGAAAATGGTTATCGTCTCCTGCCTAGCACTACATTAATATTCATTAGAGTATATATGGATCTGCGCTTTGAATTTCTCCTGGAAATAGTGGACCAGAGATGCCCAAACTAGGGCTTGCGGGCCAAAGTTGTCCCATGGTAAACTTTGATTTGGCCTGCCATTCCATTTGAGAAGAGAGGGAGAATGTTGTGAGCAATGCCTTTAATACACATTGTAATTTCTAATTTAATTAACCTTTCATTTGTTTGATTCATTGTTAGGCTACAATTAATTAAATGTTGTAAATTCATCAGATTATTATTTTTTAAATAAACAATGTTACTCAATAGAGAGACCACAATTCAGAATGTGGTTGTGAGCAAATCAAGGCAAAGGCAGGTGCAGATTGACTTGTGTAATAGGTTGAAACTTTTAGGGAATTTGTATGTTTTAATTATAATAGGTTGGTTATGCAGAGTAAAGAATATATAATTCAATAGTTAGTATTATTAGAGTAATATTTACAATTTATTTTGAAATAAATTAGGAAATTAAGCATGGAAACTTTGAAACAGTTTAATATATTTAGCTTTGGCCCACAGCTCTAAATCAAGTTTTGGTTTTGTCCGTTCATAAGAAAAAGTCTTGTAGTAGATGCAGTTGTAGACCAGCCAAATAACTTTAGGATACTCATATAAACACAACATTTGGGCACACAATTACACATCTAATTAGTACATGATGCCATCTGCAAAGGTAGTTTATAAGCCTTAAAGGTCCCAAGACGTTTAAAAAAGTAAATTAAGCAAAAACAAATTTTTAGATGTTAGTATCATTATGTTAGTTAACAATATCTATCAGCTAGTGGGCTCCAAAACTGTTACTAAATTTGCGTTTAGAAGATACAAACACCCAGAGTTTGCTCTTTTCTACTTTAGTTTATACTGGATCAACGATTTACCACTCTTTCCAACTTGTCTTCATGTTTCAGTTGAGATTACATCAAAAATATGTACATTTTAAAGCATTTCACGAGGACCTTTAAAAAATGATTAAAATATAAAATGTATTGAAGACCTTTTGGTTTATTTTGTAAAATATACTTTTATTAATTAAAATCTGACCATTTTCTTTTATATTTGGAGTAGCGGTCACTCTCTGTTGACTGACAGTTTTAGCTGTAATATGGGGATGATGCAGAAATGATGCACGAAAACAAAGCTCCATCCCCTACTAAATATTCTGTTTCAGTTGAAAAATCTCAGGAACTTTCAATTCTTGCAGACTTTAAAGGGTCACGAAACACCAAGACACATTTTTTGAGCTGTTGACAGTGGTATATGTGTCCCACACTGCTAAAAACACTATTAGGACACCTATATTTCACTAAAAAGTGTAAAGCTGATCAGGCTGGGAGATGACCAGCTAAAACCAGCATAGCCAGGCTGGGAGCCCAGCCAAAGCCACCTATGTCCAGCTTAAACCAGGTTGATCAAGCTGATTTTAGCTGGTCCTTTTCCAGCCTGACCAGCCAAGACCAAGCTGTAAAGGGCTGGAAACCAGACTGGAAATGGCCAAAACCCCTCTAAAACCAGGCTGGTTGACCAGCTAAAAGCCTAGGCTGGTTTAAGCTGTTTTTTTCTGCATGGTAGTTGTATTTTTATTTTGTTAAGAGAGGAAAACCTGTCACATATGCATGTGTGCTTACAATATAGCACCGTTTTGGAATTCTTTATACTTCTAAACCTGGAAACAATGCAAAACCACTTTTATCTCCCTAAAAATTTAAATCTAGACTGAAAATAACAGATATTTTGGGGGAAAAAAACAAAAAAAAAAAATAGTTTTTTTTTCCTGTTTTTGTCAGAGCACACGTCTTCTCCATGGCAACCAGCCCACACAACTGATCCTGCAGGCTTTCCCTATTCAGCAGCAGAGCACATTTACTCCATCACAACAACAACAACAACAACAACAACAGCAGCAACTGAAACCACACACTCAGAAACCCCAGAAACAAACGGCCTCCTCTCATCAGACGGACAGCGCTAGTGCCCAGTCTCAGTAACGTGATTGGCCAATCATCGTCTCTTTATTGGTGCTGTAATAATCCAAAAGCTCTTACTATAAAAAGGGCAGCATTTTTCAGAAAAGGAACTCCCTCAACGTGGCAGCTGCGTGGAACACAACACCGCCAGATGGACACTGTGGCAACCGTGCGGAAACGCTTCACCCGACCGACAGGTGGTTGCCAAACTCATTATTTATTTCAACAACAGTGCGCATAGCATTGCTAGCCTTTTGCATGGTCTTTGCCAAACACAAACTCTCAATCTTTTCTCAGTCTTTCGCTGTAAACAGCCTAAAGAACTGAGTCTGTCTGTACAGTCTTGTGTACCATACCATGTAAATACACAACCGTAAAAGGAACAAAGCAAACTATTGAATATTTTATAAGCTGCATGAAGTGTAAACTTTCATTTGTACTTCCATTTTTAAGTATTATGTTTTAACGTTTTTATATTATGCGTATAGTTGAAGCTTTTTTTCTTTTTAACTTCTCCCTTACTGTAGTCTTTTCAAATATGACTAGGAATTCTCGTAGCTTTTGAGGCACTAGGTTTATTTTAGCTATATTTTGTTTGGAAATTGGTAAACCCCAAGTCTCTGGTGTACAAAAAAAAAACTAAATTAATTTTATTTCTAAATAACTTAAGCTTTTGATGCACAATAATAAAATTTGACCAATTTTAAGTGCCAAAATTGAGAAAAACGGCTTCCAGTTTGTGTTGAATGTTCATTTAGCTTTTTAGCCGCGTCTTGGTAGTCTGCTAAAAAGTTTTGTGCACCTTTCCCCATTACTTTATAGCACTTAATGTGTTTCGACACACTAAAATAAGAGTCCATCCTTCTAGTAAATGTGACCTAATGGTCTTTTAAGTTAGTTTGTGTGAGCCACGAATAAGCTTTCGAATCCTTGTTCTTATGCGCTATGCAAGAAGCCACACATCCAAGGCAAAGCGTTTCTATACGTCTGACCGAGGACGGTCCCAAGTAGGAACTTTAAATCCCATTTTCTGTAGAGTAACAAGTATGTTGTCCTACTTTTATTTCCAAAGTCTAACTGAAGCAGGGTTATCGTGCAGCTGTAGAGTCTTAAAAGTTAAGAGTTGTCTTTGTGTGTGTGTGTTTGTGTGTGTATGAGAGAGAGAATTTCAAGTGCAGGTTATTCTATCAATAACAGTATGTAACTCTTCCAGTATCGCTCTGCGGGTTGTTACTGTGCGTTTAAAACCCCAGCGATGACCAATCAGTTCTTGCGTTGCAGTATCTCCGCATTCTAGATGTTTCCCCATTGGCTTGTTAGCTATATACCTCAGAAATGGTTTTATATAAGAAGTATTCAAAGCTATTTTATTTTCATATGCCAAAAGACTCACTTCTGTGTTCAACAGTTTTGCTGTGTGTATAGACCGGGAGCACTGTTTAAAGGCGGTAAAGCGAAATAGATTTGGACTAAAGTGGAGATGCCCGTTAAGTAGATACATGTTTTCACTAATCTAGCAAATTCTCTTTCATAGTTGTGTTTGCGTTTTTGTACGTTTTTGTTGTGCACTGAAACCCCACCCAAATGTATTAGTAGTTAATGTTGGAAACCGATGTGTTTCATAGTGTGTACAATCATAAATTTGATTCGTTTTGCCCTCCCTCTCCCACACAAAAAAAGATGTTGACAGGTTGAAATGGTGTATAAAAAGTTTAAATGGCTGATCTTTAAAACATTTATGTATCCAAAATATTAAAACAGTTAAAGTCAGAATAATTAGCCCCCCTTTGAATTTTTTTTTTCCTTTTTTAAATATTTCCCAAATGCTGTTTAACAGAGCAAGGACATTTTCAGAGAATGTCTGATAATGTTTTGTCTTCTGGAGAAAGTCTTATTTGTTTTATTTCGGCTAAAATAAAATAATTTTTTAAACACCATTTTAGGAACAAAATTATTAGCCCCTTTATCGGATAAAAAAATAGCTTAGTCTACATAAAAAAAAACATTGTTATGCAATAACTTGCCTAATTACCCTAACCTGCCTAGTTAACCTAATTAACTTAGTTAAGCCTTTAAATGTCACTTAAGCTGTAATAAGCTGTATAGAAGTGTCTTGAAAAATATCTAGTCAAATATTATTTACTGCCATCAAGACAAAGCTAAAAGAATTCAGTTATTAGAAATGAGTTATTAAAACTATTATGTTTAGAAATGTGTTGAAAAAAATATTTTCTCCATTAAACAGAAATTGGGGGAAAAAATAAACAGGGGGGGCTAATAATTCTGACTTCAACTGTATGTCTTTTTTTTACACTTGTAATTGTGTATGCAACCAAAATGAATGTGGGATTTCACTATATGATGGCGGCTGGTTGTAGCTCAAATTTTGAAAATCAGTTGAGTTAATAATGAATAAATAATCTTAAATGTGAATAAGTCTTACGGTATTACACCCTACCTTTTGATGATTTTGTGATTTCTGGATTGCAGTGCACTTCGGGAAAAAAATGTTGCTACAAAACCTCACAGGTTGTATTATTTTCAATGTGATAATGAATATACAGAAAGTGTCCTGTCAGTTCAGCTAAAACCGGCCACTTTTCCCTCCACGATATTCAATCTTGCAATAAAGCAAACAATGTTATTCACATTCTATAGGAAATGTCTACTTTTTGTTGTTTAAATGTCTGTTTGTTGTCTCTCGTTGTCTGTGATTGGTCAGACACAAATAGTCCCACCCAACACTTACACCATTGGTTGAGACAGTGTTTCTTGTGTAGACAGTGTACAATTGAGTATCATGTAAACATCAGTAAATATTAATATCAATTTTTCTGCACAATTCTTAAAAAAGACTTCTTTCTATATTCATATTTACTTTATTCTGTAAAAAACAATTTACACATCATTCCCTCCTGGCCCTTTTTTCTGACATAACACTCTACGGATTGAAAAAATAGTTCACACATCAAATATTTACATTACAGTCGAATCTCATAGCAGTTCAAATTATTTGTCAGTCAACATCCAAAAACATTTTGAATCTTTGTGAGGCTAACATCCCATCCTTGGAAAATAGTACAGGCTGAATGCATTTTTCAATAACTAGCATAAATCTTGGAATATTTAACTAGTTAAATATAGTAGTTGACATCAAGCAAGTATTTGATGGGCCTCTTTTTGAGCATGCTTCAGGAATGGACATTTACAGTCTCCTCCAGGTACTGTAGCTGGAGATTGCCAATATCAAAGTATGAATCTCAGTTATTACAACAAACAATGTACAATCCATATAGGCTTTGTTTTAAAACCCTTTTTTTACACAGCAACTCCTTATATACACATAATCATCACTTCAAATCTTCAATTCCAAACTCCAAAAATCTGGCAAGAAACAATGTAAACAACCCAGGTGCAGGGGTGTGCAATATATTGTTTTTGTTTCAGCTAATGCTATTCATTACTTTGAACAGCAAGTTTTCTTACTGTGTGATTAAGATTATTAGAATGCAGTGAGAAGTTTCCTATGATTCAAGTAATTTAAGTACAAATTCTTATTGTATGCGTTGTGTGTGTTTGTGTGTGTATATACACATGCATGCATACATACAACAGTTCTGTCTGGTTCTCGAATATAGCCATGTGATATTCTGCAATAACAGCATTCCTACAGCCTCCTCACCCTTCTGTATTACTCCGCCCACACAGAGTGACAGCAGATCGATAAACTACAGTTTGACAGATATTGCAGCTGTTGGACAACATAATGTACTTTTGAGTGTTTTTTAGGTGAGGGTGTAGTTGTTTAGATTGCAACTGTGCAGTTTATTCATAAGCATAATGCCTATTTTAAAATATTTATAAATTCTGAGATACAGCGCGTCGGCATCCATCAGCCTGTCATACTGAGCAGAGCAAAGATGGTTGATGTTTAGCCACAAGATGGTGACAGAGAGCGCATAATAAGCCCTTAACAGGTGAAAAACTCATTGTAATTTTTAAATACATCTAATCAAATCATTATAAATCAGGTAAATGACATTCTAAGTCGATCTAGTCTCTTTTGTATGTTGTAGTGCTGTATTTACAACATAGTAATCATGTAGTGTTTGCTTTGGCTTTTTCAGGGCTAATTATTGTAATATCCTGGTTGCAACAAAGAAATACTGATGGCATTTCATGATGTTCAGCCTTATAATCTTAAAATGTGAGCAAAATTACCTGTTTTGTCATCACCTTAGATATTACGCTAGAGAATCATTCCAAAGTGATGATGATGAATTTGCAACGGTTTCTGCTGTTCTGACATCAGCTGCAGAAGTGAACGAATGGTGGAAGTAGTTCCTCGAACAAAAGGGTTTTTAGACTCTCCGTGTTTGATCTCCTTTTTATATACAAGATTATGCTGTTGTATAAACACAATATCACACTCGTAGCAGTCCAATATGGCTTTATATCATCACTGCACTCCGCCCACCAGTGCCGATATGCAGCCAGAACAAATCATAACTCAGTGATACGTCTATACAAACAGTACCTTTGTTTTTAAATTAATCCATAGACAGCTTAGTTTCTAAACAAATCTGCGGTTTTGAAATCTTTTCATTCAATGATTGCAGTCACTTTGTTTCCTAAAGAATCAACTGAAATAATTTGATTTGAGTCTGACCCATTAAAAAAAAGTGACTTTCAGCGGTCCAGTCAATTTTGAAAAAAATAATCGGCTGTTTTGAATAAATTATTTGAGTCAGTGATTTAATGATTGATCTGAAAACGCTGTTGCTTCATTTCTAAATTAATCTGTAATTTAGAACAAATAATTTGAGTAATAGTTTGAGGGTTCCCCATACAAACAGTCACTTCATTTAAAAATGAAGCAGACATTTTGAACAGATCAAATATAATTTAATAATTTAGTGATCCATTTATAAAGACAGTTACTTTAGTTTTTAAACGAATCAGCTAAAATCATTTGAGTTTTGACTCAAAAATATAGCTGCTAGCTTTAAATGAATCAGCCGTTTTGGCGATCCAATAGTCCATCCATAAAGGCAGCTAATCTGTTTTTAAATGAATTGGCTGTTTTGAACAGATCGTTTGAATACATAATTCCAGGAATCGCTCAATAAGACGGTAAGTTTACATGGACACTAATAATACAATTTTAATACGATTCAGACAATATTCTGTTTAAGCGTCCACCATTTAAACAGTGATTTATGTATAATTTAATCCGATTAAGGTCATAATCGAACTAATTAGAAATTAGATTAATTTTAGTCGCATTATTGAAGTGCAGTACAGACATGTAAACACCTTAATCAAACTATTACCATCATGTAGGAATTTTCATCGCATTTTGTGACAGGATATTCCATACTGACATGGCTGTGACACTATTCTCTCCTCCTGTTGAGTCAGAAAAAGACCACATACACTATAAAAATGTGGAGGTTTTTTCTTCCATTCGGCATGTGGTATCAAATACCATTAAAACAACAATTCTTAATTAGGGTGTCCGCCGGGTTGTAAAAGGTAGTAAATGAAATATTTTCTGGTTCTCCTAAATATTTTAAGTTGGCATCACCGGTGCTACCAAGTAAAAAAAGTAAATTTCCAGCCCGCACATTTCAGCACGGTTTTCTAACTGTGCCAAGAATTCCGGGCCGAGAACGGTTTGTAATTGTGCCACGCCATTCCTGGCTCAGTAGAGAAACAACTGTAACCGTACCGAACTGTTCTTAGAAGAGCGACTATTGACATATATGACATTGATTAAAAACTATGGACAAAGGCCCACTGTAATACCTTGATTAATCCCTCTGCTTTACTTAAGCTTAAATGCATGTTATCTGCAATATGCCACTACAGTTGCAGTTTGTGCAAGTCGTGCTGGTAGTACATTTTTTGAAGGTATTAAATTCAACTCAAGAAGTTTGTATATACCCTGTTAATTTGTACTCGCAACCAATACCTGAGTTTGTCATGGGGGGCATGAATGAAATGTTCCTGAATGAAAGTGAAACTGGCGGACTGCAGTTAAAGTCAAAAAATGAAACGCCAGAAACTAAATGAACCTCCAGAGGATACATAAATAGTAATGACGTTTATCAAACTATATGTTATAACATGTAAAATTGGATCATGAAAGGAACATTCAAAAAGCAACTCATGTAAACACCTTAATCATGTTATTGTCTTAATCAGATTTAATCAAATACTTCGATTACTAATGTCCATGTAAACATAGTCAATGATATCCGTCTATTGGTGACTTAAGTGTCATATGCACAATAATACAAGATATTATTGGGAGAACCAAATGTCAACATCACACACCCCTACCCCCTGATTCATCATTAATAAATATGAAAATGACACCAGTAAGTCCAACTTACAGTTCAGATGAGCATACGATACATGATGAATAAGTAACCTGTTCTTTCACGTGCTGAAAAGAGTAGAACGTATGAATGAAAACCTCCATTTGGTAATATTAGGTGCTTGAAACAAGACTCACCTTGGGTTTAACATCTTTACCAGTGACCTACCTTACAGTTCAGTCAATCGTGTTCACCCAGTCAAAAAAAACAAAAAAAAACAGCATGATATCACATCAGAGAGTCACTCGCTACGTGATGATGTCATCAGTAGAGCTGGTCATTTATCTGGTGAGGTAACATTAGGTTCTACATCTAAACGCTTGCCTGGCCGTGCACTCAAAATACTGCCGATCGATACAATAAAACAGCTGCATTTAGAAAAATACATTAAGAGTTACATGGCTGGACATGCTGCGTCTCCAGTATTTGGAAAATATCTTTCGAAGACAAGGCTAATGGAGTTGCATTGAGCCAAACAGAGGGCAGGTCATTTTACTAGATGCCCTTAAATGCCACGATTAAAGGTAAAAGGAAAAACGGGAAGATAAGGCTTTTAGGTCAAACCTATTGAGACAATGGTGATGGGGACGTTATTTATATGCTCTGATGTTCCAGAAAAACATCATTTGTAGCCTGCAGCAGGGGTTGAGTGGAGGCTGTTGAGCTGCCCACTGAGCTCAGCCTTTGTGGCCTCTGCAAGCCTGGAGGAACAAACGCCTCGCAGCTGCCACTGGTGCTGAGATTCAAGTAATCCTGCAAGATACAGTCGCACACTTAACTGGAGGGGTTGCATCAGGGCAAGCATTGCTTTGCTGTTGCTGACTTGAGTCAAAACATACATGTTTGGTGGTTTCCGACAGCAGGAGCTCGGTTCTTTCCACCAGCTTCTTGAAAGGTGGTCTTTTTAGAGGGTCGGCACTCCAGCACCATCTCATCACCTCGTAACTGGAAATGTAAGCACATGAGACTCATTAGCATGCACATCAGATGCAAGCGGTATTCTGGGAGGTTTGTATTTATGAGCATGGCAAGTTGCAATTTACCAAATCACAATGTCAGGTCATTTTTTTTTACATGAAGATGCCTATGTTGTTGTTTTTGTTGGTGGTTGTGTTGTTGGTAAAACTCTGGGGTTTGTTCTTTGTATGTGAATTTGATTATTAATGATTCATGATTAATGATATTTGACGTGATTCATGATAGTTTTGTTTTTAAAACTCATCCAGGAGTTGTTGTCATGATAACAGGTCTTATAGCTCTAACCAAAAGTGAGATCATTTCATATCATAGATATCAGGCCCTCAGCCAGCCTGGTATAAGGGGTGGTTCTTTTTTCTCAAAATGTGGACCTTTTTGCAGTTATTCACCTCATTTACACATTTAAATACTGCATTTAGGTGATATTTTAAGCCCTATTTTTAGCTGGAACTGCCTGTTACATCATCATCATAATGACACTTTTAATGTACCAGAATATTTCCTAAAGATTTAGAATAAAGAAAAATGAATAAATACTTATTTTTAAAATAAAAATTTAATTCATTAAAAAAATATGAATCTGTTAAAGTTTTAAATTAAAAAAACTGTAGCGTATTGTAGCCTGTAGCCTACAAACTGTCCAGAACATTCAACTGTCCTTTGAAAACTGAATCTGAATAATAAAAAAATAAAACATGGTGATAATAAAAGAGCTTCACAATTTTTCTAGCCTCTTATAAAAAATAAATTTGATTTGATTGCAAATTCATGGATAAAAAAAATTGACAAATTAGTTTTCAAATAAATTGTAATACACAATTTTGCTTGGTCTTAAAGCCTCTTTCAGTGGATTAATTTCACTATTTATGATGGCATAGCAGTCAAAATAAGACAAATGAGCTCATGTATGGGACAAATTCTGGACTTTCATTGAGGGGTGGGTCTTTCGAACCACTCCAAACCCCCTGGCTATGGGCCGGGATATATACACTAGATATCGCATACAGACCCTGAGCATGCGTCAATAGCATTGCCGCACAGTGCTTCCACGACAAATGTCATTCAACCGCACTAGTAAAGACTAAAGCTAATCTGAAGATGCTGGACTTTTGCATTGTGAAAGGGTGTAGTAACAAGCAAACAAAGAAAACAAAGCACGAAGGCAGAACATTTCATAGGTAAGATTTTGTTTTTTATATCATAAGGAAAGTAACACCCGCCTGCACTAAATACTAGGCTCATACTAGTTTTGTTACATAAAATAAGCAAACAATGTAAAGGAAATATGACAACAAGATGCTGCGGTGCTGGAAACTTGTATTATTGTTGGCTAAGTGAACGACTCGTTAATAATGGAGATTCATTCACAAACAAATCGCTCCCTCTGTTAGAATGAGAAGTGAAAGCGGGAGGGGGGGTGTGTTTCGGGACACGGATTAGATCAAATTTAACAGGGAGAGAAGATAATACATTTCCATGCCCACAAACACATGCTCAAAAAAAACAAAAAAAACAAGAGGTTAAAAATCTGTGACAAGAGTGGTACTAATATTTTAAAGAAACCAATATGGACCTTTTAGATACAAATGCATATTTTGAAAAGGTACCACCCCAGTTTATTAGTTTCTGAGAGTGTAAAAGAATAATTGACTAATCATGTGCACAGCAACATAGGCAAGAGATGCAGTCATTTCTCAAATATCAAAAAGCTTTTTTGATGTAAAATTCATTTAAATAGCCAGTTATGCCGCAGAGTTAAGAAACTTACACTATCCCAAAGAAATTCTGCTCTAAAGGTCAAACTAAATAAATTGACACATGATAGTGTAATGCCTGAACCCACCCACAACAAATGTGAAAAGCTTTTGCCTACCTTATTTAACAAACTGTTTCATTTCATAAATTTCTTTTTGTGTTTTGCTCACATATCTGGTAATTGAACACAAATCAGATGATGTCATTATGTCATCACAAAATTAATTGATGTTGTCCCAACACAAATCGATTGTTAACACATTGAACAAATTTATGTGGGTTGAACATAAAAAATTAAGTTGTCCCAATGAAATCTCAATAATTGTGTTGATTCAGCTTATTTTAAATAAGTAGATTGTTGTTTGTGTGTGTGTGTGTGTGTGTGTGTGTGTGTGTGTGTGTGTGTGTTTGTGTGTGCTTGCGTTTATTTTGAAGAACAAATATATCAATCCTCATAATCATGATCATCAATTCTGCCACTGGCTGGTGATTAATAATCAATTCAAAATTCCTGGTAAAAGAAATGGTTTGTTAAATGATACTCATTAACTTTCTACATTACTTTACATTAGATGGACTTTGCAGTTTTATCTTCCAAGAGTGTAGTATTTATTTCTTAGAGATGGGTTGCGGCTGGAAGGGCATCCGCTGCATAAAAACTTGCTGGATAAGTTGGCGGTTCATTCCGCTGTGGCAACCCCGGATTAATAAAGGGACTAAGCCGACAAGAAAATGAATGAATGATGAGTGTAGTATTTAGCAATTTATTTTGTTTTTTTATGTGACAGTATTCAATTGTCCTAATCCGTGGTGTAATAACTGGCCATTTAAAATATTTTTGCATCAAAAAGCATCTTGTTATTAAAGAAGAGTCTGCATCTCACTGTCAAATCAAACAATAATTAGCTGATAATGTGGTTTTGCATGACTCCTGTAAATTGTATAATTGTTTCATCACAAAAAATAATTTAATAATAAGAATATTGGCCATGTCTATTATCATACATTCCACAATATTACAGAAAATGTTCTCAACACTCACAATGTTCTTATTGAATCCTTTGAAATTGCACACTCCCTTGGAAATTTTGTACCTTTATTTCAGAGTGTTTATTTTGAAATCGTTAAAATTCTGATTAAAAAAAAATATGATTTCACAATTATTGCAATGATTTCCCCTAATTTAATATAATACTCTAGTAATTAAATATTAGCAGTTGGTACATATGTTTGTATTACCTTTGCTAATGACACAATCTAATTATGTTTATAAGAAATAAGCTGCCCCGTAGCAGGTTTGGGCATGCCCACCTGATGCTATGACAACAGCTGAATGAGTTTTGAAGAACATAACAATCCTGCATCATCACAAATCATCAATAATCAAATCCAGCATATTAACTAACCTATTTATATATATTTTGTTCACAGAAATGCTCATAGAATAGAATTGCTTGCTAAAACATACGCAGCTGTTTACATCTTTGATAAATGGATCGTGCAAATCTGAAAACTACAGTAATTATAGTAAAATATCAGCAATGTCATTAATGTTTAAAAATGTATTTTAGAAAACTGTTATGTTATTCTGTGTGTGACTCCAGTAGGGATTCATGGTGAATGGCAAAACAAAATAACATGAAATGCAGTTTTTACAAATCTGCTTCAAGCTACATTGAATGTTGAGACCAGCGGAGACAGCAGAAAAAATAAAGCCAAGCAAGACAGCTTCCTGTTTTGCTCCACCGCCTCAAAAGATGTAATAATCCAAGTTGTAATAAAACAAGTTGTCGTGTTGTCAGAAAACATTAGCATTTTTGGTTTGCAAACCATGCTGCTTTTGTTTTTTAGCATACTCATAGCAATGCAAAGTAATACCAAAGAAAACCATAGATCATAGATAACAACACACACTAATAATCACATTTTGACTGACCAAATCAGAAGCGTACACAATAGTAATATTAAAGTTGACAAGATCTTACATTTCACTTGGAGCGAACTCAGGCTCACTCATTCTGTATCCATCTTGTATCATCTTATAGAATGTGGATCCAACTGGAATCCCCGGATATGGTGTGTTACCTGCAGGCAGATTTTCACCTAATGAGAGCTGCAATGATTCACTAACAGTCTGTTAGCTGTATTCTTGGTGCGAGTGATATTTCATACGCATATTATGAGCTCATATACAGACCCAGAGAGAAGATCTCCCATAGTAAGATGCCGTAGGACCAGACGTCACTCTCAAAAGTGTACACACAAGCAAACAAGCTTTCCGGGGACATCCATTTCACTGGCAGACGTGCCTAGAAAAGAAACACAGTACTTGTGATATTGACCAATGCTTTAGTAAGTTAGAAAATACACTATCAGCCATGATATTTATAGGCAGTAGAATTGTTTTTGTTTTATTTAATGAAAGTCAGTGTTATTCAGTTTCTGATTTTTAGTCTATGAATTAAAATGACACTCAAATACCCTGTCAGAAAAGTCTAATTCCTGTGTTTACATATATTATTATTAAAAAACGCAACTGCAATAATTACAGCAGTCCCCATTATCAATCTCACATGAAGTAAGAGATCACAATGACATAATGACGTGTGCAAGTGTTGTAGTGCTGTAAATTTTGAAGCCCTTCGCCTTCACACTCTGTTTCAAGGGCTAAGGGGAAGGGGTAGAAAAGTAGAATTGAGATTACGCCTTAATCATAAGGTAATGTTTCCATCTAGCTCTACTTCAGAGGACTCGACACTTGTAAACACTTGCTCCCTCGGGCTCGCACGGCTCCCAGAGTCACCCGAACTGAGTAAGGTGAAGCTGCAGGCCCGGAGACCTAACTGCACGCTCAGACCTGCACTTCCAGACCTATCGTTTTCTCAGACAGTGCCACCTGCTGTTCGATTGGGTGAATCGGCACTTTTTAGCAAGTAGCAACATCAGACACGTGAGTAAGGTTATTGATTTTATTGAAGAGATTCCTGAAAATTACCAGTTTTTATGGCATAAATCAATGTGGTGTAAAATATTACACTAACAAACAATTATTCCAGTGTTTGATTTGGTCAAAATTAGTGTCAAAAGATTTTGACACTTATTTTATGATATTTACAGCTTGCTTTTAATTTCGGTGTTATTGTACCATTCTGTGACCATTTTCTAGCAATGTTTTCTAGCAAAAAAAAAAAAAAAACTTTAAAAGTAAAAATGTTAAAAAACAATGTATAATATATAACGCAATTATTATTTGTAACATATTTTAGTGCTATGTGGGTCTATTGTATGTATTACTGTATTATCTATCTCAAGGTGCTACCAAAGATAGTAACAGTAACACAACAACAGTTCAACAATTGTTAATAAGTTCTGTAATGATTAAATATAAGTTTTTTGGAAATCAAAATATCAGTTAGTCTGCATATAATTTACAATATGAGCTCTCTTAGGTTAAAGCAAAAATAATTTGCTTGTGACTTGTGTATTTCCAACTATTATTTTAAAAAAAAAAAAATCTGCATTGTTTACAGCTTGACTTGTAGGACCTCAAGAAAAAGTACACAAAAATAAAGCTTGTTGTGAGAAAATTACACAGAGTACTATAATTTATTGTATGTGCGTTCGGATGAGTATCCTCCGGGTTCTCTGGTTTCCCTCATAGTCCAAAGACATGCAGTTCAGGTGAATTGGGTAGGCTAAATTATCCGTAGTGTATGAGTGTGAATGAGTGTGTATAAATAATTCCCAGAGATAGGTTGCAGCTGGAAGGGCATCCGCTGCGTAAAACATGTGCTGGATAAGTTGGCGGTTCGTTCTGCTGCGGCGACCCCAGATCAATAAAGGGACTAAGCCGAAAAGAAAATGAATAAATAAATGAATTAAAGTAACTGAACAATATCCATTTACAAATACAATTAATAAAATGACAACAGAATTAATGCATTAAATCAAAATCTAGTATGTTTAATATTTTATATAATAATGTAATTAATCATAGTCAAAACTTTTATAGCAGAAAAATAGTTTAAGTAATTTATAAGTAGCTGAATTCAGGTTAGTCAATCTTTTAAACAGCAGATGGCACTGTCTGAGAAAACGATAGGTGTGGAAGTGCAGGTCTAGCAGTCTGAGCGAGCAGGTCTGAGTGTGCATTTGGGTCTCCGAGCCCGCAGCTTTATAATGTTGCCCGCACTGGTAACAGCTACCAAGCCAACCAATCACAGAGCTTGCTTGCGACGTGTAGCAACATTTTTTGAAAGGTGCGCGTCAGCATCAGCCACGACAAGGGCTATGCGACCACGCAAAGACTGCCCCAGAGCATACAAGTGCGCTTGACGCAGAAGGGTAAATCAGCCTTAAGGGATGCTAAGATGTTGCTAGGTGGTTGCTATGTAATTGCTAAGGTGTTGCTAGGTGTTTTTTAAAGGTTGTGTGAGGTAATTTTTAGGTGTTTGATATGGTGGTTGCTAGGGTGTTTTAAGTGTTTGCTAACTGGTTTCTAGGGTGTTGCTAGGCGGTTGCTAAGGTGTTCTGAGTGGCTGCTAGGCGGTAGCTAAGGTATTTCTAGGGTGTTCTGAAAGATTGCTAGGCAGTTTTTATTTCAAATTATAACTACATGACTTCAAACAAAAAAAAAATCCTAATAAAGAAGTGGAAGGCAACTGTAAGACCAGTGCAAAACATGTACAGCTTAAAAAAATGCACAGCAAATCAGAAATCAAAGATGGAATCTCCAAATACAGTCTTAAATACTGACTTAGTCCATATAGTGTACAATCTAAAATGAAAAGTTGTTTACGCTGGATATTATTAAAGCCTGACAGTATGTGTGACGGTGGTAAAGCATATATAGCACTTCCTCACATTTCCTCTCAGGACGTAGTTGGAATCTCTTGTGATGTCACGTGCCAAACCGAAATCACATATCTTCGCTACCCGACCCTGAGTGAGTAAAACATTCCTGGCAGCCAGATCCCTATGAATGCACTACAAACATAAGGAGACACATTAATGTATCAGTCAAAAAACATATTCGCTAGCCTCTGTTAAATTTGAGAATGAACTGTCATTTCAAGGACTCCACATTCAACTCGCACTGAAACCTGAGAGGTGATTAAAAGTAATACACACTTACATTTTTGGATGTGAGGAAGTCCATGCCTTTAGCCACTTGATACGAGAAGCTGAGCAGATCTTCGGTATCCAAAGATAGATCATCTTTGTCATCGCACCATTCTGAATGACAGATGATACAGAAAGAAAATGAATCAATGATGAAAGTTGGTGATGAATTGTATGCATTTTTGCTTGTGTTATTCGTGGGATGTGTCTACCTGTCTGATTTGATCTCTTCTGATATGACCTCATGGGCATGTAACCATTATCGGTGCCCTCTCTGTGTGCGCACACATGCAGATAATAGATGTTGGATTACATTACAACACCCAACAAAGGACGGCTATACGCTCATTAATGCTGCACCTTATTTCTCACACGCAATCTTACATTGAGGGTTGTGTTTGGCTGAGCAGATTTTTGTAATATCCATCGCCTGTTTTGGAACTGAAGAAAGCATCCCGTTTTCTTCTTAGGAAGTTTAGCAGGTCGCCATAGCAACAGTATTCTGTGATCACAAGAGTGGGACCTGTTGGGGGGAAAAATGCATTAAGACTATCGAGTTTCCTGTCCCAAAAAAAAAAAAAAAAAATTAAATTTTACAACCTCAAAACATCTTAAATATACATTTATTCTGCGAAACATAAAAAGAAACACATTCGCCAGATAAAAGAACCTGAAAAAAACTTTTAAGGTAGATAAATTGAGCCGCTCTTTCCCATTCAAGAACTCATTTATATTTTAGGCTCCAAAATGACACAAATACAATAGCATACATGCAAAGCTATTTAATTCTATAAAAAGCTTATACAATAGGTTTCTTTGAAGAATAGATAATAAATTGTTGAATACTACTGACAAGTAAATCTAATATCACCTTCATTGTTTAAAAAAGTGCAGCTCCAAATGTGTTTCAACCAAAATAAAGATAGTATTATGCGACAGGAATGAGTTGAGGGCAAAAAAATAAATACAATATTGTGCAAAAGTTGAAGTCCACCACTAGATTTGTTGTTTTAGCAATGATATAATAATCATATATAAATTATTTATTAGTTTCCACCTGAATAGTGAAATCATATTTGGAGAGAAACAAAGCTAATAAAATACTGATAGTTTCAGGGCCCTACCATACACCTGGTGCAATAAGACGCAAGGCATGTTTGGCAAAATTTGTTGCTATATTCAGACCAGCGCAACCCTAATTTTTACGTTTTGCGCCACGTTGTTTAAATAGCAGATCCTTTCAAGAGTTCACACTTAGCTGATGACTGATAATAAAGAGTGTTTGGCATGCTGTACCAGGAGAGAGCCCTGAGCCCAAAATATCCTTGAGCCCGAGGATCCCTCCTGTTTGGAGGGTGAGAGAAGAGTTGGAGCTCAGGTGGGTCTCGAGAACTGCCCTACTGTGAACTGCTGATATATTTGACTAAGAGTTGACTTAGGATGCTATTTTTAAGTAGTCAATTTACCTAAGTTGCATGACTTTGAACGGTGGAAGGAGACCGGAGGACCCAGGGAAAACCCAAGCGAAACACGGGGAGGACATGCAAACTCCGCATAGAAACACCCACTGGCCCGGAGAGGGCCAAACCAGCGGCGTTCTTGCTGTGAGGCAACAATGCTACCCACTCAGCCACCGTGGCGCCCTATCGGAGAAGGGGAGGAGTAGGGGTGGAAGGGGGGATTCTTCAAAACGATGATGATGGAGTAGAAAGCTCTGGTAATTTATAGTGTGTCAGTATTTATCTGATTGGTGCAATATGCGGAGTTATTGGGGTACCAGCTGTGTTCAATCATAAGCACGTGATCCTCTCGAAAGTAGTTTATAAATAAACCACACTTTGTGTCACTGTATCAACTCATGTGTGTGCCGGTCTATAAAGGAGGTGTGTTAAGGTGCATTGTTGGCATGTTTTTTTTTTTTTTACAGAAACTGAAATAGACCACGCTATTGACCAAGTGAAAGTTGGTCTAAACTCCAGCTTATGCAGGTACAAACGCTTAATACACACACTATGTACAGCAATACACAAATGTCTTTACAAATAAAAGAAAATAAAGAATTCAAATGTTACAAAAACTATTATTTCCTACATAGATTTGTAAGTGACGCTGGCAACAGGGTTGAGAATCTAAACGCAGGGTTTATTATACAGAGATGGTCAGGTAAGCAATGGTCAACACAAAGAGAAACAGATGTAAACAGGCAATCCAGAATCATAGTTAATAAGCAGGCAGATGGTCAAAAGGCAGGCAGCATACAGGAATAAACAAAACAAAGCAAAGGTCAGACACGGAAGGCAAGGCAAGGGAAATTCGTCGTAATGTTCACAAACAATTTAACAAGACTCAGCAATGTGTGTGTTTGAGAGGTGTATATATAGTCAATGTAATCAGTCTATGACAACCCTCCAGCTGTGTATCAATCATAATCAGGAACAGGTTGTGTGTGTGTGGTGCATGACTGGGTCTTACAGTCCATAAATTACGGATTTGTAGTCCATTAGCAATCTGCAGCCGCTAGATCCTTGGTGATCATAATAAGATTGTTTTAGTTTATTCATGACAATTTGCATTTTTATTAAAATGTTATTATTATTAGCAGTAATATTTATTATATTCATATTTGTATAAGTATGTACAAGTTTAGATTTGTCCATCTGTCGGGTTTTGGAGATGTATGCATCACTATACGGGGCATAAGAATAGGACGTGTGTTTGAACATAACTCAGTTTTTTTACGACAATTCGTTATTATTGTTCATCTATACACTAGCAGGAAATTAAAACTGAATTTAGAAATAGTTTTGAAACAAATATTTGCGTTTAACAAACACAATTTAATAGGTAGACTAATGGATATCTTCAGCGGAGTGCGTACAACACCGTTTCCTTATCCACGAACGTAAAGAAGTAAAGTAAAGAGTAAAAGTAAAGAGAAAGTAAAGAGGCCCAATGGAGGAGGCTCGTCCTTTATCTTCAAACAGATAGTCTGTTAAACTGTTTTCTCGCTAGTGAAGCGTTCAGTTTGTCCATTCAGTTTTTCCACTTACGACTTTGGACTTTTTTTTGAACGCCATGTAAATAGCAAATGTGCCATGGCACGACACATCTGAATCTTAAAGGGAATGGGAGATAAGACTGATTGGTTTAATGCATGTTTTGCTCAAAACACACCCATTAGGAGAATGAGCACAACCCTGTCAAACCATGCACCTCGGCGCTAACTGTATTTTTCCATCCTTATAATAGCAAAAGTGCATTTGGACACGGCCTTAATGCTTTTGCACCATGTGCTTTAGACTTTGCGCTTAGATTGTTAAAATAGAGCCCATAGTCTACAGACATGAATTTTATAGTGGCAATATAGGATCTCTAAGGCAGAGGGAATAAACAAATAAAATACGTTTATTTATTTATTTATTCATTTAAAAAAGCCTAATTCTAAAGCTCAACTCAAGGATGCCTTTAGAAAAGCTTGATACATTTCAGGACCATGTTATTTGTGCCAACAAGTGTAACAATAAACATGTTTTATTTTTTTTTTACTTTTTTAAAAGTTTGTACATTTCTATTACTTTATTTTTGTCTTTTAATTAAGGGAGCAAAACATAAATATGTGATTGAAACATTCAAAAAATACCAGAGCTGGTGGTCAACTTTTGCACACTACTACATCTTATTATAACTTATATATCACCATTGTTTGAAAGTAAAGTATTAAGTACATACCTCCTACTGTACAGGCGCCAAGCAAGTTGACGATGTTTATATGGTTACCGATGTAACTCAGGACTTTTAACTCCGACATTAGAGCCTCTTTCTCAGTGGAGTGCGCACTCGCTTTGAAAGAAAAAATGTAATAAAAAAATTAGAGCCACACAAAACAACATTACAGTACATCTATCATGCCTTTAAAGGTTTCTAAACAACATTAAAGTGCCTCATTATGCTATTTAAAGGTTGTTCTATTTGTCTTCTACAATTGGTTTACATGCACGACTCTCAAATGATTAATAAAAAATTGAAGGCTTTCTAACTGTCTCCTTAGGAAAGCTGATTGGTCAGATTACACAGTGCATGAAATGTAATATTCAAAGAAGCATAAAACGGATATTTTCTAGCAACTAGTGATTTATTGAATAGACATACTTCACATGTTAAGTCATTGTATAAATACTCACGTTTTAGCATTTTTACAGCAACAGTGGTCACTGTGTCGGCTGAGCAAAGTCCATATGCAGTAGCTGCCACCACTTTACCAAACGCTCCAGAGCCAAGGATTTTACCTTCATTGATACAAAAAACCAAACATCTTGCTTTTACTTAACATTAATATGATTAAAGACTGTAAAATATGTTTATTCTAATATTAATTAATTTAATACAAATGTTATATTCTATAATAAATTATTCTATAAAATAAATAATTTTATACTTTAATTGTATTTCTTTAATCTTTTTTATTGAAAGGTTTTTTAAGTTAAGTACTTATAATGTTCAAAGGTTTGGAGCTTAAAATGGTAAAACAAATAATATATATAAAATAATATTAATAATAATAATAAAATATAAAAATGGCTTGGGTTAAGTTTTTTGTATTATACCAGTACTGAACTTTCATAGATTATTCTGTAACACTTTACAATAAGGTTCTGTTAGCATGAACAAACAATGAACAATACTTGTGCAGCATTTATTAATCACAGTTTATTTATTAATGCAACACACAAGGTAAAGTTGTACATGTTACTTAATGCACTGAATTATAACACAAACCATCACGATTTCATTTTCAGAAATTGATAATAACAAAGATGAATATAGACAACAATAAATGTATTGTTCATTGTTTGTTTGCGTCAGTAATACAATAACTAACAATAACTAATGAAACCTTATTTTAAAATCGTACCATTCTTTTGTGACTTTTTTTTACCCAGAATGTGTAGATTCATTGTAATTTCAAAAACAGAAGTTTAGTTTGATCAAACTAATGCCTCTTTGCTTAATACAAGTCTTAATTTCTTTTAAAAAAAATGTACTGATCCCAAACTATGTAAAAGTATTGTATTAAAATATTGTTTGTTGTAGTATAATAAGTTGCTGTATAATCATGACATTTATTTGTGTATATAACTTTACCAAAGCGCAGTCTTTCCCGTGGAAACTCCCATTTTGGGTCATAAGGGAGCTGCGTTGGGTCTATGTAGGTATAATTGTTGCCATCAAAACTGTCAATCACCTTCCAGTGGATCTCATATTTAGGCTTCTAAAATCACAAGCAGAAAATACAAGCTAAATAAGTTAAACCAGAACGTATTGCTATGGTGCTTCTAAATATGTGAATGATGGTTTAGTACCTGCATGTATTTGTAAAGCAGAACCACCAGAATGAAGCTAAGCAAAACAGAAGTGGACACAACCCCAGATAGCAGCGGTGTGAAGAGTTTATGAGGCACGGTTCTCTCTTGATAGACAAAAAACATATCAACACATTCATCAGTATATACACACACAAATGAACACAAGAGAACAACCTACAAGTACTTGAATTTCAAGGTCACTGCTTAGTCCTATTTGAAGTTCTACTGGCAAAAAGGCCATATTTTGTACTGTAAAAAATGTAATGACAAAAAGTCTAGACAACAATTTTTTTATGTTGCTTTAACCTATTTTAATAAGTTAGTCGGGTTTCAGCTAAATTTAAGTTATATAAAGATTGACTTAATGTTTTTAGTCAGGTTGATTGACGTATGTTGAGATGACCAGAAAGGTTTAATTGATTCAACTTAAAAAGTTAAGTCAGCAAGATTTGTTTTACACCCAGCTAGCTTACTTTTTCAAGTTTCAGTTTTTTTCAGCAGTATCAAAAAACCTGAAACTTGAAAAAGTAAGCTAGTTGGGTTTCCATCACCCTCTCCTCAACTATTGCGTGAGAAACAGGTGATGAAAATCGCTTAATTTGCAAAAAAATAGTTTTGACAAAAGGGTTAATTCTAATCATGGAAGATGGAAATGCATTTTTCAAACAAACACTGACTGGCGTAGCGAACATTACACTCACATTACTCCATTATGTTTTTCTTCTTTACTGTTGGTCACTAGGTTACCAATATTATAGCCAGCCGCTCAATGCACTTTTCACCTAATTGACATTTGGGATTTATATTTTCTCTTATTTTTCCTAACTTTGAAAAGATTCAATTCATGTTGGATGGAAACCCAGCTACAGTTTAAAATATAGGATTTCTCACAGTTATTGGTCATCAAAGAATGACCCTTTCGGCCATAGCAAGAGATCTTGATTTAAAATTATGTGATTTCTACATTATTGCACCTACAAAAATACAATGTCAAAAAAAACACTGGTTGTCTATGAAAGACAAATGCATGAGAGGACAGAATAATGTAGAGAATCTAAATGGGTAATCAGTTCAACACTGCAGCCGCAATTGCTCAACAGCGGTCAAGATCTGCTCTGACATGCATTTTAAGTTGTTTAAATTAACTTGGACATAAAGCCATTCTGCACTGACCAAACTTCTCACAAACAGAAAAATAAAAAAGCAAGACTGAACTTTGCTGAAGAACAGGTTTTGTGGATGAAAAAAACTGTTCTGAAGTTCACTTTAATAATGAAATCAAGTGTTACAGGAAATGGATATAGTTCAATCGGAAACATTTTGTTAATTGTCAACAAACTGGAAAAACACCGAGGTGCCAAAAACAGCAGTGCATTTTCTAATTAGAACAAGTTTTGTTACAGTTATGCCTGGTGTCCACACTAAGCAAGTGGTGCTCGCTGCAGAGCCATTTGAGGAGAGCTGAGCTCCAGCGAGGGGGAGCTTAAGCTTGAGCTCCACCTTTTTTGTCACTGGGGGTAGGGTTAGGGGTGGGGTTGGTGTACGCATTAAAACAGCTTACAGGAGGAGGAGCGACAGCTCATGCTCCCCCTCGCTGGAGCTCAGCTCTCCTCAAATGGCTCTGCAGCGAGCACCCTCTCACACTAAGGGCTTATTCACACTAAATGCATCTTTGCTTCTAAAAATGCTTGACAGCTCCACATGACGTAATATTATGAATGTGATGCAATAATGACAATAATGGTCCCATTAGAAATAAGAAAATAATATGTTATGAAAACAACTTGAAAATACATCAAATAAATAAGAATATCTGGATACAGCCACAATGAGTGCCTCATTTGCCATGATATAACTGCAAATAAAAGTTGTCATGCAACTTTCCACTATAAACACAAGCTTGCAATAGTTGCCAAGCTTTTCTGATTGGTCTACTGTTTTTTTACCTCACAGTGATGTGCTGTAATGCGTATGAAAGTTGAAGATATTTCAAATTGACACACACACAGATCGTTCTCATGCTTAACGCTTCGAAAGATGTGAGACGCAAGCGTATCAGTCAAACACATCCATCCAGAGCTTGTTTACATTGAAAAACAATAGAAAAGTAGCATGTTGGAAAGGAAAAACACATTCTGTGTGAATGGCCCCTTATCCAGCATCTGAGGAAACTGAGCATTTAAAAAAAGCAAAGACCCCGTTTTTATTTGGAAACCCTAGTGTTTGTATTAAAATGGAGGTACAATCGCTTTCTGACTGGTCTTCTGGACTTTTATGTAATGTTTCATGATTCATCAAGCTTCTCACATATGCAAAATAGTAATGTGTCCTTTGTTTTAGGCTGTGCAGAGTGGACAGAAAAGCAAATCTGGATAAGGAGTGTTTTCATTTCTAAAATACCATTTTAAAACAAAAATAAATTAGTGTAAACAGCCTGAACACAAGATGCATAAAAAAGTCAGTGGAGCAGGACGTATCGGAGGGATGTTTTCTGCAGCAGGAGTTATCCAGATATATGTTATGGATGCAAATGTTTATCAGAAGCTACTTCAGAAACATGCATTTCTTCAAGCAACAACCATTGCTGTTCTCTAGTTTTGATCACTTTCTGTTAAACAAAATAAAGGGTTTTCGTTCAATAAGCATGGTATAGCCATTACTAAAATTCATATTTTAAAGACTATACATTACAATATTTCTTGAAAAAAAGACAAGCAAGTGTGCAGAAATTATACTTCAACTGATCTCCCCTATATAAACACCACATCAGTGTTTATAACAGTTACAGTTTAATACCTCGTAAATCAGCGCCATATTAATAAGGCTAGAACTGTGTGTGAGTGTTTTAAATCGGTTGTTCAGGGGATTTTAAGAGCTTAGCGTCAATATCAAATCCTAATGTGCACACGCTGCACAAAATAATAATCCCTCATATCTGTCAACAAGCTCAGTGTGTGTCTGAGAACGCTGAAGGATTATCCCTTACCAGCTGTGTGTGTGTGTGTGTGTGTGTGTGTGCTTGTGTGTGTGTTTGGGTGTCAACAGGTTTATGTCTAAACTACTGCTCTCGATAACACTGAATGACATACTGTGAGTGGCCAGTTTCAGCTATTTTAGTGTCTGGGGTACATATGCTAAGAATAAGCTGAAATAAGTTTTCTCAATCAGACCTCCATTTGGAGACACCCTTAACGTTAAAATGCTTCTTAGGTTTGGTATAATAAAGATTAAATGTACATTTTGACTGTAGAATTTAAGCATACATACTGTTATTGATGGTACACTTCTGTTTGTTTTGTTTGTTTGTTTTTCTTTTCTGGTTTTAAATAAGTCTGTTTTACTGACTATTATAAACAATATTGCTCATTCAGGTAGTTTTGACGTCATTGGATCTCATTCACTAAGCATGTGTGCGTACAAATTTGTGTGTCCAAACATTTTCATGAATAAATCATAATCCATTAAATCTTTCTTACAAAGTGGGCATCGGTAGCCTTGCGGGCTTGTGTAACTTATCTGATCCCGTTCCCCTCTCTTTTTTTACTTCCCTTCCTGTCTAAATCTGTCTAAGAGCAATGAATGTCAAAAAAGAACTTTTATAGTAAAATGTATTACAAATTTTAAAAAAATTGGAGCAGCTGAAATTTTGATAACCTGGGCCATTTTAAGCACTGTCTTTATTATTTTTTTGTAACTTTTAACATGTACTAAAAAAGACATACAAATTTATATATATTTATATGTATATACCTTTTTTATATAAAAAGGTATCAAAGCAATGGTATATTAATAACAGGTGATAGCAAGATGTATCAGCTTCCTTTAGAAATCCTAGTGGATTCCATGCATTGTCATATGTCATTATTAGTAAATGAGACCTCACTCTTTTGTGTGAAATAAACTACATTCAGCATCATTCTAAAGTAAAAAAGATTAAATAGACAAAGCCCCTATTACAGCCCTAATGCAAATCCATTGCTGTTCATTTTGTTGCATTAGAGCAAAAAAGCTTTCTGTATTAACAGCAAGTAGAAAAAAGAAAACAATATGAAATTGCATCCATTTTCCTACTAAAATCACTTGAACACACATCACACATTAATTGTGACTCGTGAACTTGTAAGCAGCAGCTATCCACTAGCAGCATTTGGCTTTGAGTTTAATCTGTATAAATATTTTTTACTTGGAGTCCTCAGACTGAACTTCTATATTTGTGATTTTCATTATAAAAACAAGAAGTGAAGAAACTCACCACTAATTGAAAAAAGGGTGTAGGCCTGTTCTCCTTGAGCGCTTGCCACACACTCAAGAGTGTGAAATTTCCCTTTGCTGATATTAAGTCGACTCTCCACCTCACTTCGTCCGAACTCTGACCCCGACACTGTAATTACAGCAAACTCCTCATCTGCTTGTGTCGCATTCAACAGGTGGGAGCATCTGTCATGGAGTATAAATTATATTTAGACCTCACAGGATATGACAAACATGCTTTTTTACACTGCAAGATACTGCAGGTGAGTAGGGGAAAACAATTAGTTTAAACAACTAACTGACTCCATTAGGAATTGCAAACATTTTTGTATTGCAAGTTTTCCAAAATGTTATTCTAAAATTATCAATTATGCATTATGTAATGAAATCCACGCTAATTTGCATACATTTCTAGTTTAAATAAAATCTCAATATTGGATTAAATAAATTGAGTCAAATAAAAGGTTTTATAGTGGGGAATTTGGAAATCTACTTTTATTACTGGTTATTTTCAAACTTTTGCAAAGAGCTCGAACAGAAAAAAATCTGTATAGAATATAAAATCATGCTGCAGTGGAAAAGAAATTAATCTTGTGCATGACTCTAGAGCTTGGACGTCTGCATCTCTACAATGACTCAAATAACTTAATAATAAAGTCATCTGGAATGGCAAAGAAAGCATTCTTGCAGGACTCCTAGAGTTCATCAAGATTCTTTGAATTCATCTTCAATGTCTCCTCCATCTTACCCCAGACATGCTCAATAATGTTCATGTCTAGTGACTGGGCTGGCCAATCCTGGAGCACCTTGACCTTCTTTGCTTTCAAAAACCTTTATGTGGAGGCTGAAGTATAAGAAGGAGAGCTATCCTGCTGTAGAATTTGCCCTCTCTGATGGTTTGTAATGTAATGGGCAAGACAAATGTCTTGATACTTCAGGCAGTTGATGCTGCCTACCACTCTACAGATCTCTCGCATGCCCCCAAACTGAATGTAACCCCAAACCATGATTTTTTTCATCACTAAACTTGTGGGTTCCAATAGGTCTTCTGCATTATTTGTGATGACTGGGATGCAGTTCAACAGATGATTCTTCTGAAAAATCGACCTTCTGTTACTTTTCCAAATGATCCATTCAATCAAGTCAAGTTATTAGTTGTTGCGCTTACAAATGGGATCAACGATAATACATTTATCAAGTAGTGTAGTGTCTTTCCTAATAAAAAAATAAACACTTTTCTGTTTCCTGTCTTTGTGAGACTCCAGTCACAATGATTTGTCTACTCTTCTTACATAACATATGTTTGAGTGGCTTATATTAGTTTGTCTGTGACTCATACCGAGTATGTGGTGGCTCGCAGTAATACCAAGATATTTTGGGGACAGGATATCCTGAAGCAACGCACCGCACCTGTCCATCAACAGGCCCTTCCTGGGAAACTATCACTGGTTTACCTGAATGAGAGGTTTAGTGTGTTAATAAAAAAAGTTTTTAAAAAGAAAAACAAAGTAAAAAGCATGTATCAGAATTAAAATATTGCAATTCTTTTAAACTCACAAATAACATGAACGGTGAATGACTGATTGACAGACTCGTATTTGTGATTGGCTGAGAAAGTGTAGATCCCGCCTTCTGATCCATGAACTCGAACCAGCCTCAGTTCACTGATGTACCTGAAACATTCCGACAAACAACAATGCACAAGGCTTATTAAAAATGCTAATATTAGAAATCAGGTTAACGTGATAAAGAACAGAGCTAAAAGTTGGAAAGTGAGTTTAACCACACCTTAAAGTGTAACCCTGTATTAATAAAACTGTTCCTAGTATTTTAAGCAGCATGCATTTCTATTTAAAATTGTTAACATTTAACTAAAAAAAACTATATTGTATAATAACTTGTCCCTACTCAGGCTTTCTGCAAGTTTTATCAAGTCAAATTTAATACTTTTTAGGACACTTTTAAAACCTTTTAAGACCCTTTATACAAAGCTAAACACTACTGATTATTTCTAATGGCCCGGGTTGGCCAATGGATTCTTTTTTTTTTTTTTGCTTGCTTGCAACCAAATGTAATTATTTCTTAGCGATTATTTCTTCACATACTTTAATGTGTCAAAACAAGAAAATTTCAGTTGTATACTTGTTTTTCAACATAATATTTTGTTTTTGACAAAAAATGACAAGTTTAACATTGTTAAAAGCATATTTATTGTAGAGACAATTACATAAATAATCAAAAATATATTTTTGTTGGCTTGACAACAGATTGACTATAAATTCTATTCTGTAATTTGAATTTCTATTCTGCATTTTTGTAATAAATCCTTAAGTTTCATGCCTATTTAGAAATATCCCCCTTACTTCTGTGTATTTGTTTTTAGTTTTCTTTCCCTGGGAATTAGGGAATTCATTTGGAGGAATTACTGTAAAATATTTCTAACAGCCATTGTAAATTTTATTTCTTTGCAATATAAATAATAAATATAAACTTAAATATAAAAAAAAGGTTTTATTAAGATGGATTGTTGGTGATTTATATAGATGTTGGTTGGATTGTGTAGCTTTACTTGAGCAGAGGAAAATTAAGACCTGTTAAAAAACTATATAAGAACACAACACGTGTATTCACATAGTCACATAACACAATATTTTAGTAAATTTAAGACTTTAAGGCCTAAAATTTTGTTTTTGAAACGTTAGACATTTTAAGACTTTTTAAGACCCTGTGGATACCCTGCTACTTCAACAATGTTTCTATAGTACTTCCTGTTATTTATATTATATGCATAATTTTACCTTTTAATGCCATTTGCCATCAGTTAAAATGCACTTTCTGTTCTGTTATGTACTTGCAAACTACTAATTAACAATCAATCTAATGTTTTATATATATATATATATATATATATATATATATATATATATATATATATATATATATATATATATATATACAGGTCCTTCACAAAAAAATTGCATATTGTGATAAAGTTCATTATTTTCTGTAATGTACTGATAAACATTAGACTTTCATATGTTTTAGATTTATTACACACAAATAAAGTAGTTCGAGCCTTTTATTGTTTTAATATTGATGATTTTGGCATACAGCTCATGAAAACCCAAAATTCCCATCTCAAAAAATAAGCATATCATGAAAAGGTTCTCTGAACGAGCTATTAACCTAATCATCTGAATCAACTAATTAACTCTAAACACCTGCAAAAGATTCCTGAGGCTTATAAAAACTCCAAGCCTGGTTCATTTCTCAAAACCGCAATCATGGGTAAGACTGCCGACCTGACTGCTGTCCATTGACACCCTCAAGCAAGAGGGTAAGACACAGAAAGAAATATCTAAAGGAATAGGCTGTTCCCAGAGTGCTGTATCAAGGCATCTCGGTGGGAAGTCTGTGGGAAGGAAAAAGTATGGCAGAAAATGCTGCAAAATGAGAAGAGGTGACTGGACCCTGAGGAAGATTGTGGAAAAGGACCGATTCCAGTCCTTGGGGGACCTGCGGAAGCAGTTGAATGAGTGTGGAGAAGCAACATCCAGAGTCACCATGTACTGGCGTGTGCAGGAAATGGGCTACATTCCCCAGGTCAAGCCACTTTTGAACCAGAAATAGCGGCAGAAGTACCTGACCTGGGCTACAGGATAAAAGCAAATTTTGCATGTCATTCGGAAATCAAGGTGCCACAGTCTGGAGGAAGACTGGGGAGAGGGAAATGCCAAAATGCCTGCAGTGTCAAGTACCCACAGTCAGTGATGGTCTGGGGTGCCATGTCAGCTGCTGGTGTTGGTCCATTGTGTTTTATCAAGGGCAGGGTCAATGCAGCTAGCTATTAGAAGATTTTGGAGCACTTCATGCTTCCTTCTGCTGAAAAGCTTTATGGAGATGAAGATTTCATTTTTCAGCACAACCTGGCACCTGCTCACAGTGCCAAAACCATTGGTAAATGGTTTACTGACCATGGTATTACTGTGCTCAATTGTCCTGCCAACTCTCCTGACCTGAACCCCGTAGAGAATCTGTGGGATATTGTGAAGAGAAAGTTGAGAGGTGTAAGACCCAACATTCTGGATGAGCTTAAGGCCGCTATCGAAGCATCCTGGGCTTCCATAACACCTCAGCAGTGCCACAGGCTGATTGCCTCCATCCCATGCCAGATTGAAGCAGTCATTTCTGCAAAAGGTTTTCCGACCAAGAATTGAGTGCATAACTGAACATAATTTTGTACTATCTGTATTTTGTACTGTCTGTAATTTGCACTGTAGTTGTATTTACACTGTCATTTTATTGGCACTGTCTGTATTTTGAACTGTGGTTGTATTTGCATCTGTGTTTTGTACTGTCTGGAGCCAGCACCTAAGCTTTTCACTCATCATAGCACACGTGCTGCTAATGATGTGACAATAAAAGTGACTTTTTGAAGGTTGACTTTTTTGTATTAAAAACACTTTTCTTTTATTGGTCGGATGAAATATGGTAATTTTTTGAGTATTTATTTTTAAATTGCATAAATTAAAATTGTTGAATTCAAATAAAAAAATCCCTCATTTCTATGTCAGGTTTTTATTAAGGACTGTGAAACAGCAGAAGCATTTTTACATTTCACTTGAAATAAAATAAAAAAATGTAAAAAACAAAAAACAATAATAATAATAAACTACAATATAAATGTATTAAATCCATAATTTGTATGTGTGTGTACCTGTATTGTTGGTTGTGCAGTGTAATGACATGCTCAGATGTGTTCTGAAGCTCCTGGTTGTTATAAGTCCACAAGACGTCGTTGGGTTTGGGGTATGAAGTTATTTCTACACTGAGGGTCAGACTTTCTCCCTCTCGCACCTCCACCACCCTGTTCTCTCCTTCTGTGAGGTTAATGAAACCACGCTCTGCCATACACACACACACACACACACACACACAGATTTCCTGTTGTTTGCCAAGGATGTGTCTTTTGCTGAAAACTGGCATTTAGCAAGGTGAAGATTAATCAACATTAATGAATCTCTTAATTGAAATGCTGGACTTTCATCGCTAATTTTAATAATTTGCCAAAATCTATTATGTTCGTTTTCCTTCAAGTAATCTGTCTTGCACTTTTTGCTCAGGTTAAAGTCAACACTAATTAGAAAGCTAAAAAAAATTCAGTTTAAACCTTTATTTCACAATTCTCACCGTAAACCTCCAGATTGACAGCAGCCATGGAGACCCCCTTCTCATTCCTGGCATTACAGCGATAGGATCCCGTGTCGTTTATCTTCACAGATTGGATCCACAATGTTATTGATCGCTGATATTCTCTAGATCCAGGCTGAATGTTTGATTTATGGCTTTCCAGTGCTGTCTAAATCATTATTGAGAACAACAGTCCAGGTTAAGTAGCATGTTTACAGGAAACAGCTTGAGTGTATGGGAGTGTATGCAACAGGTGTTTGTGTCTAACCGCTTCAGAAGGGATTGTCCATCTCAGGTGGAAATCGTGGTTGATGTTGACGGCGCTGCAGCTGAGCTTAAACTCCTGGTCTTGGATCAGGATCACATTTTCATTTCTGGAGAGGCTGATTGCTGGCACGGACTCTGGTGCTGTTTTTGAGGGAAACAAACATGTAATAAAACACAACACAAAATGTTTTTTATAGAAATATTGAGATATACTGTTTACAATTGGAAAATAAGTTTGCATATACCATGCAAAATAAAAGTTTAGAAATTTAACAATATAAGAGGCATCACAAAATTTACATGTTCTTATTATTTTTTCATTCATTCATTAATTTTCCTTCTCTTATTTATCAGGGGATTGCCACAGTGGAATGAATCGCCAACTTTTCCAGCATATGTTTTACACAGCGGATGCCCTTTCAGCTATAACCCAGTACTGGGAAACACCCATACACCTATTCACACACACACACACTTATACACTACAGAGAATTTTCATTCACCCAATTTAACGAAACCTGTGCACCCGGAGGAAACCCACGCGAACACAGCAAGAACATGCAAAAACCACACAGAAATGCTGATTGGTTCAGTCGGGACTTGAACCAGCAACCTTTTTGCTGTGAAGCAACAGTGCTAACCACAGAGCCGCTCCTTTGTTATTTTTTATTGTTTCTTTATTATTGTTTTATTCTGAATGAGTTATTTTAACAGATGCTAACATTTACTCGAAAGGACAAAAAAAAAACAACTGGTTACAATAAATGAACATTATGCTACTCATGCACAACTTATAAAGGTTTACAAATGGGGTATTTTTATAGATTCAGGTATTATCTGTTGACTTTTATACATTTTGTGATTTGTTTTTTAATTTTGTAAATAACAACTTTTAAAAATATATATATTTTATTATAAATTCAGTTAATATCAGTGGACATAAATAAACGTTATGATATTTTCATGTAAACATCTTTTATATGAAATTCTTCATTCAGGACAGAACTAAAAACTATGTAAAAACAATAATAATAGCATGCAATTTTTATGATCACTCTAATTACATTATGATTAACATTGCTCAGATTCAGTTTTTTTTTAATTATGACCAAAATTATATATATTATACCACTTTTTTTATATATATTAAAATTATAAAACTAATGGATATAATTTTAAAACAATTAAGATGAAACTCACCAAAGCTACATATCTTGATTAAAATACAGCATTGTGAAATATTACAATTTGAAATGATTTTCTGCTTTGAAACTGTGTTGGCAAAGCTGAATTTCAGCAGTCTTCAGTTTCAGGTGATCCTTCATAAATCAGTATAATCAATGCATTAAATACTTCTTTAAATATTTGTTTATATGTAATTATTTCATCATCACACTTTAAACAGTCTGTTTGCTTCTCTTCTCCAAAAACTCTTCTTGCCAAATCGCTGAATGCCTCCTCAATTATAAGCTGCTTTGGACAAAAGCATCTGTTAAATGACTAAATAAATGTAAATGCCTCTTTTTATCAGCTCTCTAAGATTATTTTCTTCAAAGTAATTCACAAAAAAGTGACCAAAATGATGCAAAAGTAAACATGCACAAAATCATATTATCATGCATAGAGAAAACTAGCATATTTCCAATTTTTAATTAACATCTGTACAATACACTATTTAACTTATTTGTTAATTCTTACTTAGTTGTTTCGCTTTCTAAGAGAGAAAATTCAAACCAGTATGGCTACCTTTCTTCTGTGTAGCACAAATAAAAACATTAATGAATTGTTTGTCTACACACTATATTTATATTTTAATATTGATAATAATGCTTTTTTTCCTGCACAAGTCAAGTGAATAAATGATAAATATATTTCTTGGTAACACTTTATTTTGATGGTCCATTTGAATATTAGTAGACTGTGTGCTTAATATCTGCTGATACGCTCCTTTAAAAGACATTTAACTGACTATAAGAAACTTTGCAAGTACACGTCAACTTACACTAACCCTAACCCCAACCTAACAGTCTGCTTATAATCTAATGAGAATTAGTTGACATGTAGATGCAATATAACAAACGGACACTCAAAATAAAGTGTGACCTATTTCTTTCCTTTTTCTTGGTGAACTATGCCTTTAAGAGCCACTGCTTTACCACTCACTCACCTAGCCGCACAACCAAGTTATACTCTCTGGATTTGACAGGTTTTTGATCCAGTTGTCCGGCACAGAAGTAGCAGCCCTCAAAGGCTTTGGACACATTTCTGATGGTGATTCCTCCCTGAGGGTGCGTGATGAAGGTGAGAGCAGCTGGTAGGGCAGAGCCATTACAGGTCTGCAGAGACAAGTGACTGACAGCTGGGTCTGTTACTAAACAAGGAAGAGTGATTTCCTCTCCTTTCCTCACTTGAAGGTCGTTCACCATGCGCCGAACAAATGCACTGCCCAGATCTGCCAGAGAAAGTAAATGATGAGACATTTTATGTAGAAAACAGAAAAAAATGCAAATATAGAGAGAACTTGTGCTTTCGTTAGACATTGTTGTGCAAGAGGTGTACATTTAACTGCTTAAATACCTATATCATTCAATGACGGTTAACAATAGCAAAATATAAAATACTTTAAACCAAATTTACACTAAGGTGTGGTTTGAGTACACAGCTTAAGGACCTGCATTTGTGCTTTTAACAAAAGACCTATTCAAGTATTAAAACTCTTTTATGAATAAAGTGTATGTGGGTATTGAGGCGGCCAAAGGACAAACAAACCACTCAAATCAAAGAAAACTGTGTAAACATTGTCAAATTTTCAGGGTTTTTTTTTTCAAAAATTTCCTTAATTCTAGGGATATTTTTATAATTCCCTTGTAAAATGTATTACTTTGATTAGTTCAAATAGAAATTATAAACTGATATCAGCAAACTGTTTATTCATTCATTTTCCTTTGGCTTAGTCTCTATTTCAGAGGTCGCCACAGGGAATGAACCGCCAACTATTCCAGAGTATTCCAGGACAATTTAGCCCACCCAATTCACCTGTACCGCATGTCTTTGGACTGTGGGGGAAACCGGAGCACCCGGTGGAAACCCACGCGAAGGCAGGGAGAACATGCAAACTCCACACAGAAACACCAACTTAGCCGAGGTTCGAACAAGCCACCCAGCAACCTTCTTGCTGTGAGGCGACAGCACTACCTACTGCGCCACTGCCTCGCCTTGCATACATGTTATATTATATATTTACATTTTTCTAGTAGTATTCAAGATGTATTATTATTACTTGTTTTATTTATTTATTTATTTATTTATTTATTTATTTTTAATTTTTTGGCAATTTGGTACTAATCTGCTTCCATTCAGTGGATTGTACTTTTAAATACTTCATTTCAAGTATAGAATAAAAATGTATATTTCTATATTTTATATAAATAAATGCTTTATAATAAAGCTATAAATACAGTTTATTAATATGAAATCTTAATTTAAAAAATCTTAAAAAGTAAAAAAAAAATTTCATTTAAATATAAAAATAGTGCAATTATTTTGTAAAAAGTATTATAAGATTGGCGACACACTGGCACAGTAGGTAGTGCTGTCGCCTCACAGCAAGAAGGTCGCTTGTTTGAGCCTTGGCTGGGTCAGTTGGTGTTTCTGTGTGGAGTTTGCAAGTTCTCCCTGTGTTCGCGTGGGTTTCCTCCGAGTGTTCCGGTTTCCCCCACAGTCCAAAGACATGTGGTACAGGTGAATTGGGTAGGCTAAATTGTTCATAGTGTATGAGTGTGAATAAGAGTGTATGGTTGTTTCCCAGAGATGGGTTGCGGCTGGAAGGGCATCCACTGCGTAAAAACATGCTGGATAAGTTGGCGGTTCATTTGGCGACCCCTGATAATTAAAGGGACTAAATCGAAAAGAAAATTACTAAATGATTGAGTATTATACGATTAAGGTTTTGTTTGTCTCATTTTGGCTACACAGGCAAGCAATGTATGATTTAAGCCTATAGCAGAGGTTTTTTAATTTCAAAGTCTCCCATTGTATTCACTAAGCGTACCAAATCAATATAAAGAATCTGCATCATCATATGAGAAGTTCAGAATTCAGTCACTGAACAAAGCTTTTTGTAGTGACTAATCTAAATGCCTTTGATTCATTCACTGTCATTCATTGCATTAATATTGGAACAGAAATACTGAAAAGTGATTGTCATGCTCAGTGCTCCAGACAACATCTCAAAAGAAATCAAATGCAGCATGTTCAGAACTTTTTGACAATTTTGGTACCATTTTCATTAATTCATTTTCTTTTTGGCTTAGTCCCTTTATTAATCAGGGGTCGCCACAGCGGAATGAACCACCAACTCATCCAGCAGAGGTTTTACGCAGTGGATGCCCTTCCAGCTGCAACCTAACACTGGAAAACATTCACACACTCTTGCACACACTCACATACACTACGGCCAATTAAGCTTTTTCAAGTCACCTGTATCACATGACTTTTAACTGTGTGGGAAACCGGAGCACCTGTAAGAAACCCACACGAAGACGGGGAGAACATGCAAACTCCACACAGAAATGCCAACTGGCCCGGCCGGGGCTCGAACTAGTGACCTTCTTGTTGTTAGGTGATTTTGCTACCCACTGTGCCACCATGCTGCCGGTACCATTTTTTAACACATTAATTAACTCCTGAGCTGATTCAAACTCACCTTTCACATAAATGTAAATGGAGCTCTTCTCTTCAGTTTCTGTGTTCTCACAGGTGTAATTGCCCATATGCTGCGTTTCTGTGATGTTGAGGAGAATGACACTGGCTTCATCATCCTTTAGCTCTCCTTCAATTCTCCGACCTTTATCCCGGAGCCATCGCACCCTGCCTGCGTTCACATCTGCATCATCGTGACAGCGGAGATACAGTTGTTTACCTTTAAGAATCACCAGATGGGGGGCATCAGGAGTGATAACCGGTTTAGACCATCCTGGAACACAAACAAACACAAATCAGTTTACCATGCATACAAGGTCAGGCTAATCAACAACACAGCACACGCTATCAGTTATCACTTTGTTGACAGTCAGGAAGATGAGAAGGGCTTTATCGTAGATAAAACCCTCTAAAAACATGCAGTTATTAAAGCACTACTCTGCTCTGAACTTTCTAATTTTGACAAACTAAATAAAATAATAACTCCTTGATCCCATAGCATGTAAAATACAAGAAAAAATACAAATTGTGCAAAACTATGGCATTAAACCTTAAAATAAAAGGAAACAGCATTTTTACTTCCCTCTCACTTTCTCGTGTTTGACTGTATTATCTTACATAATTTATTTAAATATATTTAGAGCAAGTAATTAAGTAATCGTTATTAATTCAAGACGTGTTTATTTACATTTCATACTTTTTCAAAAGTATGTGTGCCTGTATGTGTGTGTGATAAAAATGTAATGTAAGAACTGTTATTAGTTGTGGTGTTGAAGAACTTATGGGCAGGGATTTAATTATTGTTAGAAATTGCATCCTAAAAAGCAATTAAAAACAAACTTGGTCAATTGTCATTTCAAAGTATATATGCAAGCAGTTCATAGATCATTTTAATAGGATAAAATTTGAAAATAAAAATAAAGTAGAAATAGCATTTAATTTGTATTGAACTTACTGAATTTCCTTGGCTAAAGATAGCTAAATGAAATTGAGTTAGAACAACATAATTTGTTTGCCTAAATTCAGCACATATAAATTAAGTCTAACTTAATCTGTTAGTTTAAATTCAACCCAAACAAATTAATTGCAGCAGCTTGTCTTAAAAAAATTTAGTAAATCTAATGAATATTTTTTTCAGTGTAGGCTATATTGCAAATGGCACGTTTTTAGAAGAGCATTCTCATATTTATCCTCATATTTATATATTTGCAAACAAATTTTTTAAAAAATAAACTCATAACAAACCCAGTAAAACCAGAACTTTCAAGTCTCTTTTTTATTTATTCCATAATTGTATAAATAAAAAAAACGATTTAATGTGGTGAAATGACCTTTAAAGATAATTTTTTACAATGATTACAAACTGCTATTTCAAACAATTATGGCTATTCTCCCATTATCCACAATGACTAATCTGTTACCTCACCATGATGCATCGAGATGAAGTTTGTACGGGGTAATTAGTGACTAAGGCAGGCAAATTTCTAAGGATTGCCGTTTCCCGCTGGATTAAAACATTCATCAATCGCTCTCTCTCTCTCGCTCTCAAACACACAATGACAACAACAAAGACGAAAGTGCGCAGAATTTATAAAGAACAACTTGCATTTTGAAGATTTACTGTACTTATTTAACGTAGCCTAGTGTTCATAAAACTTGTCTTTTTCTTTCAGCCTATAAATAGCCAACTAAGATGAAATTGTAACACCGCCAGATGCAAAACCTGGAGTTGAGGTAAAGTTTTTTAAATGGCGAATGTTGAAGGTAAAGTGGTTTGTATTTAGACAGGTAACGTATACCTGAAACAACACAAATATGCTAAATGAAAAACAATGTAAATCCTCATGGATGGCTATGTAAAACACGCAGGCCATTTCAAGACACCTGTCGGCGGAAGGTAGGCTATACCTTCATCTGTTGCTTCTTGTTACAATCCATCAGATAACGTTAACGTTAGACGAGTAAACAAAAAGGCCGTTAGTTAAGAACATGTTGTGCTAATATTTCACTGTTTATTGTGGTGATTGTGTTGACGTGTTTATTAAATTAGCCGTTAGTTCAGTGCTGGAGTCAATTGACTTATACGACTCTAATTACACGCTAATTAATTATTGACATATAGCTAACAGATGAGATACGAGCGATGTAAGTTACGAGTTAATTAGACATAATAATTAGTCAAATCAATATATCACTGATTATGGCTAATATCATCTTTTTAAAATACATTAATTAATGAATTATATATTTTTTAAAACTAATTAGTGGACATTATCGAGCACAAATTAACAGATGGACAAACATAACTCTCAACGGCCATCATCTGCATCTGTCGTCAAAACAGTTGGCTCATTCTCTAGATATTAGCCTAATCATCTGCTCATAATTCATTATACATAATGACAGATGAGCCAAAGGGAAAATACAATATAGCTAATAAATAATCAAATCAGTTATAAATAAACTACAGGAGAAATTGTATGTTCTTACCTTCAGGTAGGGCGAATAAAAGTAGAACTGTACGTAGAAACCACGAGTGTCCCATACTTTCTGCCTGTGTGTGTGCGCGTGTCCGTGCATTAGTAAGACTGATCCACAACTGACTGTGCGTCTTCAGTTGCTCCGTTGCTCTCTCCTTCTTTCTCTCTCTCTCTCCCTCACACACAGTCTCACTCTCACTCTCTCTATGGCAGGCCGTTTTAATATTTATTCACTTGGGTAGGGTAACATAACAGTAAACATAACAATTAAAATTCTTTACACCAAACCAGCAGTTAGCAATATCACTTTGTAAAAAAATAACTCTTTGTTCAAGGGCCATTTCTCAATATGTGTCCTTTTCTGTACTTTTGTTTTTGTATTTTCGTGAACATCATAAACAACCACCGAAGTACTGTTCCAATTCAAAATACACAACTTTCCAAGTACAGTCAAAGTCCTCAAATGTGTTCTTGCTCTGTGTCTTTTGTTGAGGATAACTCAAGAGGTGACTTGTGCTAACTTTCGACAAACATGGAAACCAACTAGAAAAAAGTTATTAAGTTGCTTCACGAACAGAACACGTTATTATTATCACTTGTTATCCACATCTATACAAACTTCGGCATGCTACATGAACGCATTGGATTTGCTGTTTGGATAATAATACAGGTTCGCAAAGTCATTAACATGAAAAGGTATGCATAGTTATTGTCACGTTTGTATTTGGTGCTTCCACATATGTGTTGCTGGCAGTGGCGGATTTAGGCAAGGGGAATATGGGCGATCGACCAGGGCGCCATCTTGCTGGGGGGCGGCACGGGGAGATGGCACGAGGAGAGAAAAAACGTGCCCGAGTAAAAGCTTTGAGATACCATGTACTTCATGCAGGTATATTGATTCAGAGTGTTAATCCCAGAATAAAGACGTTAAGGGCCATTCACATTTAGCGTCTTTTGTATGCGCAAGCTTGTTACTCTCGATGTGCAACTGAAACAACGCTGGTGAAATCAAACTGACACATGCACGTGGAAAACGATTCCTGCGAGCCTCATGCAATCCCAGTTGTTTAGAGTCACGCCAATAAAATACGCGTGTCTATGTACTGTGAAATGGGAGTAACTGGTGTAATTTTTATGCAGAGGTGTCGGCATACGAGTTTTGCAACTCAACAAAATTGAAGTTTATATTTGCTCTTATTTTGACTAAACATGGCTATGAAGCAGAAAGGAGGGATAATGAGTGAGGTGTGTTATGCAAGTGATCTTTGCACATCACTCCAGTTGTGTCTTTCTGTACATTGTTTTCCAGTAACATTTAGGATTGATTTCTGTTATTTATTTAGAATAATAATTGTATATTAATAATAATATTGTCGGTATATTGGCCAGTACTGGGTTGCGGCTGGAAGGGCATCCGTATAGGGTGGTTTGCCCAGGGTGCCATTTAAACTAGAACCGCCACTGATTGCTGGGAAAGATGAGACGTATGCATTCGACTAGGCTTTACAGTGGGTCTCGAGACGGTTGAACGTGTTTTTCCTTTCCAATAAACTACTTTTCTGTTGTTTTCCAATGTAAACAGGTGCTTGACGGATGTGTGTGACCATTATGCTCACATCTTGCATCTTCTAAAGCACCGGGTCATGGTCCAGGTTTGATTCCTTTCTTTCTTCCTTTCATTTTTGGGGCTCTTCTCTCCACTCAACTGTAGATCCCTTATTTTCAATCCTTGCTGTGGCACCTGCTGTCACTCATAGCTGATCAGCATCTCTATATCTACATCTGTGTTTTCTGTCTCTTTGCCAGATTATTACTTTCTGTGTTGTCTGATCACTCTAGTTGTCACCGTGCTTCTATTAATATAGTATTTATGTAGTTTTGTTTAGTCGTGCCCTGTCTTATTGTGTGCATTACTTGTTCCCGGAGCTCACCTGTACTCTGCTCTGCTCGACGACTGCCAGCTCTCAAGGGTCGGCTGCGGATCTCACCCTCCAGCTGGGTTTGTCGTCTCTCACCAGCTTACCTGATCAGCCACCTGGCTCACCCTCTCTGTGGGCTTCCACCCCTCTCCGAGAACTCTTAATTTCTCCAGTGCTGCGCACCAACCGACATCCTGCACGCAGCAGCCTGCCTTTGTTGACTTTTATTTAAATAAACTTCCTTTGTTTTTGCCTGCACTCCTAGGGCCTCATGTATCAACGCTGCGTATGCACAAAAACTTTGCGTACGCCAGGTTTCATGCTCACGTTTGGATTTACTAACGATGAAATGAACGTGGGAATGTTGCTTTTTTGTTCGGTTTTGCCAATGTAGAGTCATTAGCATATTCATACGAGGGAGGAGGCAGGGATGGGTTTTGCGCTCATGAACGTGCGCTCAGTTTCACGTTCATTCAGATGTACAAAGAGAATATGCGTGTGATTTGGCGTACGCAGTGTTTCAGACATCTGTGTACGCACATTTAAAGCTTTGTGCCTACGCAATGTTTTAGTATGATTTTAACGCAAGTCTTCGTACATGAGGCCCCTGGTGTGTTGTTACTGACTGTCACACATCGTGATGAGCACCATGCTTTTCAGATGGCATATCAAGTTAAAAGAACTGTACCTTTCACAAGCAGTGCCGCTCATCACTTTCAGTTTCAAATCGGTAAGCAAATCAGAATGGTACGATCACACCTGAAGCAGATAAAGGGTCAAGCACGAGTGATTTACATGTTAAGTCAATGGAAGCAATCAGACATCCTGCATCACTATTCACGTGAATAAGTCAAATCGAACGAATGATACAGCAGACATTTGGAAGACATTCTCGTTAACCAATCTGGAGCTTGCTCTAGTAGGGACGTGATTATGATGGAGCACCTGTAGTTGGTGTCCTCAGGACAAATCCTCCTGCTGACACAGGACAACAGCTCATTGAACTGGAACTGGCTCAGTTGGAAGTACCGCTGAATGCGTCTGTCATCCAGGCGCAGCTTCTGAAGGATCTAATGGACCCATACATGGTGCCGAACATTTCTAAAGTTTTTCAGCCTTCCTAAAGTACATAAAGCACAGTTACTCTCTTAATAAAATCCATGTCAGCCATTAGCAACAAAACTGGGGTCAACAGGCAGAATGACGCCTCTTTCATGACAATTCGAGTGACTGAATTCGAATGAAGTGAATTTCGCATAAACGAAGCAAATAAATTCCTAATGTTCATACGTCTATCTACATAACGCCCCAGAAGAACTGTGAGGTTGGGCAAGTGTTGCCAACCTCTGTTTACAGGCACTCAGTGGCTGTGTCCGGATGCATGAACGTTGCAAAGCAAATACGAAGCAAAGACGCATTCAGTGTGAATGAGCACCTATAGGAGGCTTGTTAGATTTATCGTCATATTTCATATGACATATTAGTATTTTGGTGCAGTTGTCACTAACTTAAAGACAAAATATTTTGAGATATCAAAGACAGCAAGGAATAATTCATTCATTCATTTATTCATTTTCTTTTCGGCTTAGTCCCTTTATTAATCTGGTGTCGCCACAGTGGAATGAACTGCCAACTTATCCAGCATAAGAAAACCATCAGGAAACCGGAACGCCTGGAGGA
This sequence comes from Danio rerio, assembly GCF_052040795.2. NCBI lineage: Eukaryota > Metazoa > Chordata > Actinopteri > Cypriniformes > Danionidae > Danio > Danio rerio. The sequence goes on from NC_141021.1 coordinate 20,988,619, forward strand.
AACCTACACGAGCACGGGGAGAACATGCAAACTCCACACAGGAATGCCACCTGACCTAGCCGAGGCTCAAACCAGTGACCTTCTTGCTGTGAGGTGATCATGCTACACATGGCGCCCTTGTGATGCCAGCAAAGAATAAATTTACGTGAAATGTTCATTGAATACCCATGTGCTCTGTTGTCTTCCCATAAGCATTAATCAGCAATTAGACACAGCCTTGTTCTACACCACTCATTGTACTGAATGACTAAGCTTTATATGTTAAGTTGGCTTGCCATACTCTGTCCTTCTTCATCTGTGCTTCATAGCTGCCAATATGAAAGATGTTTTGACCGACAGTTTTTTCGTATAGCACTGCAGGACATTATTGCGTCCAGCTGACGTGAGATAACGGGAAATCCAAACAGAGTTCGTATTAGAACTGCCCTTGTTAAGAGAACAAATTGCAATATTCATTACCTTAAGTGGAGGATTTTGGACGGTGTCACGTCTCTTGCAGCAGTTCAGCAGCTTAGTCATCTCTGGGTTGCCAAAGACCACTGACATGAATTTAAAACTTATTGCTCTGCCTGCTCTCTTTTGCACAGATTAATCAATAACGCTGAAAATGTTGCTGCTCTTCAATGATGACGTTCTGTCTGCTGCCTCAGAATCATCTTAACAGGACAGAAGTGTGTGTGTGCATGTGCAATCCACTGTAAACAAACAAAACATACTATTCCAGATATTGGTTTTCTTTAACATAATTAGGCCAACCGGTTGATATATTGGCCTCTCAAAAGCCCAAGTAGTTTTACTCTCTCATTTTATAGTAAGAAACTTCCACACGTCCTGGAAGCTTGTGCTTGTGATGCAGTGGTCATGTATGTTGTTGTGTCGGTGTAGCTGCCTTGTCTTTGATCAATTATTCACGATTCAGAGCAGGTTTTTGATACCGACAGGTCCTTACTCATCATCTGCAGGCTGTTTGTGAGAGAAATAGAGATGCTGACTCACTCACTGGTCTTTCTATTTCAGAAGTGACTCATTCCCTTTTTTTATGGACATATGATCACTTTGCCATTTTAAAGAGAAACGGTGTCCTTTAATGTTCAGATCACATTCTTCCTCCTGAAATAGATAGCTGGATAGATTATTTGTCTGCTTAAAAAACCTAAAATGCGTTGGTATTTGTTTATATTTGTTATATTTATATTACTTTTGTTTTGTTCCACTGAGCACAGGGTATATTTCTTTTTGTGTTATTTTTTATTTTGTGTTGACACAAAATGATTTTTTTTTTATGTTTTGACCAAAAAGTAAATAGATTTTTTGCTTTGTTCAGAGAGTGATTTACTGTATTTGGTTGTATAATCACATTGGTATAGGTTAAAGCGGATTTTTATTTTGCCACAGAGTTTCATTTCGTCCCACAGAGCACAGGCAATTGTTCTTTTTGCTTGATTTTTTTGGTTTTGTGTTGGGACACACTGTTTGTTTGTCTGCTTGTTTTGGCCAAAAATTAAATGGGAAAACTGTTTTGTTTTTGTGCACTGTGTTATAGAGATATATATGGTACATGGGGTAGAGTGAATAAATGAATGGACTAGACTAGATGGATGGATGGATGAATAGATGGATGGATGGATGAATAGATGGATGGATAGGTGGGTAATTTGGTAAGGATGGATAGATGGATAATTGGATTGGACCAGATGAATAAATGGATGGATGGATGGATGGATGGATGGATAGATAGATGGATGAATGGATTGATGGATTAGACTACTTGAATTGGACTAGATTATTAGCCTAGATGGATGGATGGACGGACTAGAGAATTGGACTGGATGGATGCATGGCTGGATGGATGGATGGATGGATGGATGGATGGATGGATGGGTGGGTGGGTTTGTGGGTGGGTGGATGGATTGGACTGGATAGATGAATTGGACAAGATGGATGGATGGATGGATGGATGGATGGATGGATGGATGGATGGTTGGATGGATGGATAGATGATGGGTTGGTGGGTGTGTGGGTGGGTGGATGGATTGGACTAGATGAATGGATGGATGAATGGAAGGATGGATGGGTGGTATAGTGTGTAGATGGATGGATTGGACTAGATAGATTGATGGATGTGTGGGTAATTTAGTTAGGATGGATGGATTGATGGATGGATGGACTGAAGAATTAAACTAGATGGGCTAATGGATGGATTGGACTAGATGGATGGATGGATGGGTTGGTGGGTGGATAGAGAGATTGGACTAGATAAATAGACTGATGGATGGGTGAGTGATTTAGTAAGGATAGATGGATGGATGGATGGATGGATGGGTAATTTAGTTAGGATGGATGGATAGATAGATAGATAGATAGATAGATAGATAGATAGATAGATAGATAGATAGATAGATAGATAGATAGATAGATAGATAGATAGATAGATAGATAGATAGATAGCTAGATAGAGAGATAGATAGATAGATAGATAGATAGATAGATAGATAGATAGATAGATAGATAGATAGATAGATAGATAGATAGATAGATAGATAGATAGATAGAGAGATAGAGAGATAGATAGGAGTCCTTGTGTTGGTTTAGTGGGATAACTGTGCACCACTCTAGAAAAAGATTTATCAGTATTAAAAAGGCCTTTTAGATCAACGCAGCCTGAAATGGAGAGTAGTCTAATGGACTAAGATGCCAACCTAATGAAGTTTGTCCACTGGATTTTTGCTGACCATGCAGACAAGCTCACATACTCCACCGAGTGACCATTAGGGTCTTCAGTCCATAACAGTATGATCAGTATGTGGTGGGGTGGCTTTTGTGGTGGTTTTTAAGTGTTGCTGTATGCCTACACATCGAGAGTACTTTGCTTTTGTGGACCATTTTATCTTTGTCCATTTTAATATTGTATAAGTGCATCCCTTAAATTGACATGATGCGATAGACTGGCCAAAATATTACATCCTGGTAAATGTACATTGTTTTAAATCCATATGACATTTTATTCTTTACTACTTATTTTATGACAGAGTAAAACAGCTTTTTTGGATGTGTTTTAGCACATAGTAAGGTGGGGTGAATTTTTTGTTTATATTGGAACAAAGCAAAGTGGATGTGTTTTGTTTTGTTTCGGCACAGAGTGCATTTGTGTTTTGTTTCCTGTTTTGTTTTAGCATGGTAGTTTTTGTTTTGTTTTGTTTTGTTTTGGCACAGAGTGAGGTGCATTTTTGTTTTGTTTTCTATTTTTTTGGCACAGTAGATTTTGTTTTGTTTTGCTTTGTTTCCCAGGGTTCGTTCTTTGTACCTCGCTTAAATGATCTAAGATAATAGGGCAGGTCCTGGATCTTTTAATCTTGATAACTGATCTCTGCCTAATTTGGATTTTGATCAATTTTTATTTTATTTATTTTTAATGAAGTTTGAGTTTTGCTGTGGCACACTGCAATGTGTTATTTATTTGTTTGCTTATGTTTAGGCAAAGAGTGATGCAATTTCATCACAAGAATTGCTGTGTACTGTATTTGTTTTTGTTTTGTTTCAACTGCAGGGTGTAAAGGGGATTTTTGTTTTGTTCACATAAACACGATTATTGCAATGGGTCATTCTATTAGTGTGCAGTGCATTGTAGTGTGTTGTGTACTGTACAGTGTAAGTTACATAATATACTCTATGCCAGAGTTAATGTACAGCAGTGATGGGCAAATATAGTCCTGGAGGAAGAATTTGATCCTTCATCTTTTTAAAAAACTACGATAAAGTCTGTATGTTCATGGAACTGGCAAAATTCTCCAGGACAGTATCTCTTGTCATATAGCATCTCTGCCAAAACCCATTCACAGAATGTTAATATGCAGATTTTTTTTAAGGACACAAGTTTGCGTATTTAATAAATAAATAAAACAGCAAGCTCTGATGGTATCTTTTAGAGGGCAATTTTATGCGATAGTCAGACGTGGCAGGAAATGCACTTTTAACTGATCTGTGAGGATTTTAATGCAGACAGCTAAAGAGTCTATCTGACTGTTTCACAGAAAAACAAAGAGATTAAGAAACGTTAAGATGCTAAACAGACTGTGTAATCAAAACGATGAATCTGATTAACTGGGTTACAGAGCACTTTAAATCTCATTAAGCTTATTGGTGTTGGGAAGAAGACAAATAGAGATGGAGAAAGAAGAAAGAGAAAATGTGAAGCTGGAAACTGAAGAATGAATTAATGAATTAGTTATTGGGAGCAGAAAATGATAAATAAAAATAATGGCTACACATACAGTACATGATCAAAGCATTATATATTAGTAAAGTAGAAAGAGTGATCAAGAAAAGATGTTTACATTAATAAAAGCAGATGTCGTAACTCACGTCCAGTCGTAACTGCATTAGAAACATTTAAAACATTCCAGAATGCATTAAGTCTATAAGCCTGTCCAAAACCACAACTGTAGTCATTTGATATTCACAGTTGCCTCAATGAGCATCGCAGCAGTTTAGCTGGTCAATATCCCTCCATTCTTCAATCAATATGACAAAACTCTTTGACCACAGGGAACATATATTGTATAAGCGCCTGACGCTAAAGCTAACGTTTTGTTTATCTTCACAAGCAGTTTTCATCGATAGATTTAAGTATGGATTGAAGATTGTTTTGAGACCGTCTCAAGAACCCTGTAACCTTTCTGCGCTCAGCATCAGTCAAACTGAACCCAAATACTATACAGCCAGTAATACAATAACATCAAATGTTAAAATACTTAAAACTCAAGCGACTGATCAACAAAATAAAATCATGCAGGTTCTCTGACACACAGTTTAGATTTTTTGTTTTGTAAGGACTGCACTATGATGAAATATATCACACACTCAAAAATTGACTTTTGCTGCTTGTTATTAAAAGGAGCTTTTTTGGGGGGGGACAACTTAATTGTTTTATGTCCAATCCACTTAAATTTGTAAGTGAGCTTAATCGATTTGTGTTCGGACAACATGAAGTAATTGTGTGGAACCCCGACACAAAAAAGTCCCATCGTCTTATATTATTCTCTATCTTTTATTTTGTGGTGTTACAACTTTGTTTTCACAACATGCAATTTATTATTTATGATCGCACTTTTACGCGCCATTATGGCTATGCTTTACATGTGGACGATATAAATTGATTAAATTTACAGAAATGGTAGTATTTTTCCACTCTTTGTTATATTGCAGTCATTTGCTAAAATCTATTAAATTTATTTTTTTCCCTCATTAATGTACACACAGCACCCCATATCGACAGAAAAACACAGTATTGTTGGCATTTTTTGTAGATTTATTAAAAAAAGAAAAACTGAAATATCACATAGTCCTAAGGATTCAGACCCTTTGAATATATTTAACGCAGGTGCTGTCCATTTCTTCTGATCATCCTTGAGACGGTTTTACAGCTTCATTTAAGTCCAACTATGTTTGATTATACTGATTGGACTTGATTAGGATGCATGTCAGAGAAATGAGAATCATGAGGTCAAAGGAACTGCCTGAAGAGCTCAGAGACAGGATTGTGGCAAGGCACAGATCTGGCCAAGATTACAAAAACATTTCTGCTGCACTCAAGGTTCTTAAAAGCACAGTGACCTCCATAATCCTTAATGTTCTGAACTACCAGAACCCTTCCTAGAGCTGGCCGCTCAGCAAAACTGAGCTATCGGGGGAGAGGGGCCTTAGTGAGAGAGGTAGAGGAGAACCCAAAAAATCACTGTGGCTGAGCTTCAGAGATGCAGATGGGAGAAAGATGTAGAAAGTCAACCATCACAGTGCTTACCTCCACCAGTAAGAGCTTTATGGCAGGGTGGCCCAACAGAAGCTTCTCCTCAGTGCAAGACACATGGAAGCCCGCATGGAGTTTGCTGAATGGTGAGAAATAAGAATCTTTGGTCTGATGATACCAAGATAGAACTTTTTGGCCCTAATTCTAAGCGGTATGTGTGGAGAAAACCAGGCACTGCCCATCACCTGCCCAATACAGTCCCAACAGTGAAGCGTCATGCATCATGCTGTGTTTTTTTGCTGCATGGACAACTGGTTGCAATCAAGGGAAAGTAAAATGCGGCCAAGTACAGGGATATCCTGGATGAAAACCTTTTCCAGAGTGCTCAGGAACTCAGACTGCGCTGAAAGTTTACCTTCCAAAAAGACAATGGCCCTAAGCAAACAGCTAAAATAACAAAGGAGTGGCTTCGTAACAAGTCTGTGACTGTTCCTGAAAGGCCCAGCCAGAGCCCTGGTTTAAATCTAATCGAGCATATCTGGAGAGACCTAAAAATGGCTGTCCATCAATTTTTACCATTAAACCTGACTGAACTGGAGAAAATCTGCAAGGAGGAATTGCAGAGGATCCACTAATCAAGGTGTGAAAAACTTGTTGGATCTTTCCCATGAAGACTCATGGCTGCATTAGATCAAAAAGGTGCCTCTAATAAATTGTGAGCAAAGGGTCTGAATACTTTGGACCATAGTCAGTTTTTCTATTTTAATAAATCTCCATAAATGTAAAAAATTATGTGTTTTTTTTGTCAATATGGGATACTGTGTATACATTAATGAGGAACAAAATAGAACAAAGAGTAAAAAATGTAAAGGGGTCTGAATACTTTTCGTACCCACTGAATATTGTTGGTGAGATATATGATTACTTCTATCATGATACGAGATTTTTGTCATAAAGCCCCGCCATGATTTCATTTACCCAGAGAGGGTGAAAAGTAACTGTACGCATTGTAAATGTATATACTATTGACTGTACTATTGAAGTGGGAAATATTAAATCCTATCTACTATCATCTATTTAGTTTACAATATTTTCATCATGATTTCTACAGCCATTAAATATTACCTTGTTAATTTCCCCCCACACCCTGAAATAATCATCACAAAAAAGGCAATCAAGCACAAAAATAAACATGTAAAAAAGGGGGTGGTTTTTGCCCAAACTTGGATAAAATATGGACAAATCCAACCCTTTAGTTTAAAGAAATGTTTCTGGCATTGTTTAGATTGTATGAAGATTACAAAAATTGTGAAACTAATACATAAGATTTAATATTTTAAGGGGTTATTTATTTTATTTATCAAACTTTTGTGAAATTGTAGGCAAACAACTAGAAGAATAGCAAAGTGCAGTGAACTGTCAATTTGTTTTACTCTAAAAACTGGTGTTTAGGACAATCCATTAAAATAATATAATTAGAAATAACAATTTGCTTTATTTTAACAGTCTGCAAGCACCATAATCAGACGTTACAAATAAATGCTCTATATCCCCAGCGGACTAAAATAAGGGGGATTCGGCTATATTAGCTGTGACTGAGTGGCACAGACATCAGTGCAATGAAACAGTGAGACATCTCCCTCTAGTGGCAGAGGTTATCATTGTTTGTCACAATCCTCGGGGCTCCCACTTTACATGACGTGTAACATGCTTCTGAGTCATAAACCGAATTTTTACTTTGAAACTTTGATGTGTGTGTATGTGTGTGTGTGTGTGTGTGTGTGTGTGTGTGTGTGTGTGTGTGTGTGTGTGTGTGTGTGTGTGTGTCTATAATCTTGTATTTGTATTGACATTTTAAATTATACTATATTAGCAAAGTTTTAATGTCCATGCACATATGTTTTTGTCTCTTCATAAAGATGATCAAATCTATTAACACTAAGTTCTTGTGGAGTTTAGGGACACTATCTCAGCAGATTTTTTTTTTCAAGTTCGTCTTTAAATAAAATTATTTGTAGTTAAACTTTATTACAATATATATATATTGTGGAAAGTGCTACTGTACTACTATATACACTTGAATTGAATTTAATAAATCTAGGCTTATTATATAATAAATAGGCAAGAATTATTTTTTTAGGTATTTTAAGCAATCTAATGTATTGTCATCTATATAAATTATTAATTAAATTATATATATAAAAAAAACTATAATTATGATTTTGTACTGTTTCTCAAAAAAAAAATCCACAAACCCTCTAATACTAAAAATTATAAGTTGTGGCAATCCAAGGTTTGTTAAATATGGAAATACCCAGCAGTAAAAATGTAATGTTTTTTAAATAACCCAACATTGTCCATATTTGACCCAATGTTAGGTTAAGACAGGGGTGACCAACCCTGTTCCTGGAGACCTTCCTGCAGATTTCAGTTGCAACCCATATCAAACACACCTGCCTGTAATTATCCAGTGCTCTTCAGGTTCCATGTTCAGGTGTGTTTGATCAGGGTTGGAGCTGAACTCTGCAGGAAGGTAGATGTCCAGGAACAGGGTTGAGCACCCTTGGGTTAAGACATCCCAGCATTTTAAGAGAATAATAATTGCCAGACGCTTATAGGTCCTATCTAGGCCCATAATATTATATTATAAATAGTGTCATTTATTTTATTGATATTTTATTGTAATTTAATGTATCCTAAAGTAAGTCAATTATTAATTAAAGTATCTATTAAAATCCATAATTAAATATTTTTTGTTTTTCAAACAATTTCCACAAACCCCCTAACACTCTAAAAATCCAGGGTAGTCGTAATCCAAGGTTGGGTCAAATATGGAAAAACCCAACAGTTGGGTTAAAAATGTAATTTGAATTTAATAAAAAAATTAACCCAACGTTGTCAATATTTGACCCAATTTTGGGTTAAGACATCCCAGCATTTTAGAGTATAATATGCCAGACGCTTATAGTCAATGACTGTAAAAAATATGGACGACGCGACAGCCCCTTTTGCCATTGAACGCCTTGAGGGCAAAACGCCTGCTTGACGGGCACAAACTGTCGCAAAAGACTGCTGAAATTGGAGCCAGACATGCGCAGAAGGACTGTCTGATGGAGCCAGAGGAGGAGCCGCGATAATGAGCGGAGTCGAGCTTCCAACCAAACGCTTTATGTAAAATCAACCACGCCCCCCGAACTTCTCACTCGACTGCCGGTGTCTGCACTATAACAAACGCTCACTGATGTAAATAGAAGCACTTACATTAAAAAAACACAATAATAAACGGTTTAAAAACGGTGTGATGTAAGCTGTTAAACTTTAATAAAAGCAATACATGGTGGACTGCAGAAATAAACGATCTTTTATACACTCTAGCCTGAATATGAGCACAAATAATATATTCTCTTATTGTTATATTTGTTGTTGGTATTTGTTATCTTCATAGGGGTAGAAATAACACTTGTAAAATATGAACAATAACATATAAACAACACGTACATTTTTAGAAAGGTTTTTATTTTTAATTAGCCATCAACAGAACCCAAAATATAGCCTACACACCATAACGATTTACCATGCGGGAACAATCGTGCGTTTAGAAGATAAATACAGCAAGATTACTAAATATCAACAGGATATTTACACATCCCAACCCTGCAATTTGTCAATTTGTGCAAAAAAACTTTGCACTATTAATACAACGTCTATCTGCTGTAACATCACTAGTATATTGTTTATTCATTTTCGCTTGAATTGTTTATTTATTTAATTTTTTTGCCTCCGTTTTCATTTGGTTTATTCGATGCCTTCATTATATCTGGCAACGAGGAATTTACATTCTTTTTAATGTTAGCTGGAGTGTTCAAATAAAACGCCAACAGTAAATGATGTAAATAAATAATATCTAACATTTACAGCTCTATTAGGTTATATAAGATTCGATTTCAAGAACCTTATAATGATTTATAACAGCAAATTCAGTAGATTACTTAATAACATGCCAAAACTTAAAATGCAGAGACGTCCTATAAAGCAAGTTGAAATAACCTTACAGGAGGTCAACGTGGAGATTATTATTTAAACACAAAGAGAATTACTGCTAACGATCTCCTGTATACCCCGTACTTAAATGGGTTTATTTTATTGTGCAGTTTTATTGTCATTTTCGTATTTATTATTATTATTATTTAATACTTGTGCAATCGATACAGGTTTATTGTTATTTATTTTGTCCTTTATTTAAATAATTGCTATGCTGTTTGCATCTTTATTCAAAGGTTAAACTCAGTGATACACTTTGCGTTCACATAGTAGCATGCGTTTGTTGTTATATCAACAAAAATGGGTGTAATAACGTTAACAAATGTGAGGGTTTTATATAATGAAGATTCAATCGCGCCAGCTCCAGGCATCAGCGCATAACCTAGTCGCGGCGTCGCGGGCTGATTCCGGCTCGCATGCGGCAGCGCCTGCTCGCTCGGCCGCCGCATCTGGCTCAATTGACTCAGGCTGGAATCGGGCAGTGAGTCCAGGCATCCGGAGTAGGTCCAGCAGAGGTAGTCAGTCTGAGGGGTAAGTCTCCGGCAGGCAAGAACTGGCCCCAGTGTATTTTGCTATCTGGGTGGCTAGGCGTTTATTAGCAAACTAATAAAGCCCGAAAAAAGCTCTGACCTTAGCGAATAAACAGTGTTCCACCAGATCATGTATGTCAGAAACTGTAGTTTACTGCTGAACTCATTTTGTCATAGTAAAATATCACAGAAATCGAATAATAACACTTCAGTCTTCTACCGAAGCTCAGACGCCGCGCTTTGAGAAACTGTCAATCACTGCTGTTAATCACGATGACACGCCCAGCATTAAATTACTGCTAAAAACAAACTGTTTACAAAAATGAGGATCTGCACCTATTTCAGCACAATAATCAGTGCCTTAATCGACCAGAACCATCTTCCGGGACATTTTATTGCAAGTGTAATTAATTTTTTTATTTGGGCTCAAGTCTCCTTCATTAACACGGAGGAGGCGGGCTTTATGACTTGTACTGCAGCCAGCCCCCAGGGGGCGATCTAACGGCCGAGACCTTCACTCAAACGCAGGCTTGCGGCACACTTGCTTATAGTAGGTTATAGGCCCTATTTAGCTTTAGTTAATTAGTTAATTTAGTTTTATTATATTTAGTTAATTTAGTTTTATTATAGTTCACAACTATAGTTGTGAATCTAGCACGACTGCTGTCCATGGTGCTGAAGTCTATCAATGATCTAATTCTGCACCAAATGAAATATATCTGGAGGCAGGTTGATATTTCCAAGCCATTAGTCCATTTCACAGCTCTCCTCCTCTTCTCTTTTTATTGTAAAGCTCAATGGCCCAGCAGAACAGGCTGGCTGGAGTGGCATTTAATGTTTCGAACAAGCCGTTTCTATGACCTATCATATGTTAATGTAAAAAAGCCATCGTAATTGTTATTAAATAACATCCAATAAAAATCTTCCTCAGAGCAGATTGATTAACAAAGGAGAGTACACGATTTGACAATTCGCTTGCTCCATAACCTCCTGAAAGGCACGTAATAATTCACACACAAGTGTTTGTATGTCACACCCCTGCCAGCCAAACCAAGCGAAGGTAAGTAGAGTGTATAAGGTTTCGTAGGGTGGTAAAGAAGATCCCTCTGACCGCTTTATATCTGGTTTCCAGCTCTTTCCCTCTCTCCGTCTTTATCGCGTTCCTTCGGTTTTCTGCCTTCCTGTTTTAACTTTCATGCAAACTCAAACGCGTGGATTATTAGCGATGAAGCTTTAAACTTTATCTTGCGCTAAAACAGCGCTGGTTCTTGCATTATATAGCGGAGAGAGAGGCGCGCGTCGCGGAGTCGTGTTACTTTGCGTCTGGCCGGTTACAGGAGGAGGAGGAATGGGGTGAGCAGTGAAATGCCAACTCTCTGGAAGCAGATCGTGTTCTCCTTCGCTTCGATACTCAGCATCGGCTCTGTGGTGCTTCTGGTCGTGGCTCTGTCCACCGAGCGCTGGGTCACCGGGACCACGTTGTGCCAGACAGGAGTGGATCTGGTGAACGCGTCACGGCCGGAGCTGGAGCAGTTCACTGGACACATTTACTACGGCCTCTTCCAGGGGGGCAAAACACGCAGATGCGGCCTCGGAATCCGCCGCGCGAAAATATACAGTAAGAAGTTGAGTCATCATAGAGATTCCTTTTTTTGATATAGTTTTTAAATTATTATATATTTGTTTAATGTAGATTGCAACATTGTTTTGAATGTTTGTATTTGTGAATCAGTTATTGTTATTTACATATTGTATAATCACGTGGATAATTTTAGTGATATTCATTGTTTATTTATGTTTATTGGAACACTTCTCCTGAACAAATGGGGTTGTGTTTATTTTATTTATCACAAATGTGAGCACACTGTAAAAACTTTGTTATTTCAACTTTCAAAACAGTTTAATGAATCGTTTTGTTTTGAGTGAGTTAAGTTTTTTTTTATTTCATCATCTTTTAGAAGGTTCAAAATTTATTTCAAAATTTAAAAAGTTGATCCAATAACTTATTTCAAGTAACCTGGACTTCCAAATTTAGCAGATTTTTTTTCTTTTTCTTTATTGCAAAACAAGAACAATAGCATACAAAAAAGTGAAGAATACAGTGCTTATAATTATTTTACATCAAAGGAACAAATCAATAGAAAATAAAAACAAAAATAAATACAGGGGATATATAAATGACAAAAAATTTGTTTAAGAAAAGTCCAAAATTGCAAACATATAGTATTTTATATCTTTTTAGGGTTTCAATATAATGCTTAAGATCAATTTTAAACAAATAAATATTAGGTTTATCACTGGACCGTTTTTGTTTGTGTACATGGTACTTCCCATAAATAATCATTAAATTAATTAACAAATTATGCTCCAAAGTTGTATTATTATGATTTGGCTAAAATAGATTAATTTACATTTTCAATTAAACAGAACTTGCAAGCTTTATAGTTGAAACACATTAGCTTACATAATCTTAATCGAGCTTACTTAATAATAATCTTCTTATATAATAATAATCTTAATATATTCTCAACTTGCAATAACAATCAACTAAATCAACTAAATAAAGGTTTTCAATGTCTCTTACAATTGAATTGTTACAGGACAAAATCAAACAGAAAAACAGTCTTGAGTATTTAACATAATACAAATCAACGGTCAAAGAATCTTTTTACTCGCTAAATTTTACGCTTTTAATCAACTTAAGTAAACCTAAAATGCTTTGAATGTGTTAAATTAACAACAGACAGATAGTTACAGTTAAAGAAATTTCCAGGAAATACTTGTTTTGTTAAAGTCACCAAAATGGTGAACACTTTATTCTCAATTTACAGCTGTATGGTGTTGATTTCTCTTTACTGGCAATAGTAATCCTGTTTTTCAACAGAATGAGACCCTACAGAGCTTTCATCTGAAACACTCACATATATCAGAAATCTGCATATGAATTTCGTGCCACAGTGCATGCTGGGAGCCATTGATGAGTTTTCTATGATGCTCCCAGCATGTGTCAAGACATGTCACCTTTCTTGTGTGTTACAGTGGCTATACAGATGTTTTTCAAATCAATATTGTGAGACCTGAACTCTGTCTCTCTTATTCGTACAAATCCTACAGTTTTCCCAAAACTCATCAAAAAAATCAACAGTGGTCTTCACATGATCATCATCTTCTTCCTCTTCACTGCTATTGGCTTTGCAGTAGTCAGTTTAGCTTTCTGTATATATAATGCCAGGAAAGTTCCTTACCAATCCATCAAAGGACCTTTTGGCCTCTACATCTGGAATTTCATAGCAGGTAAGTCAATGTATCAAACAGCATACGCATAGACTGGGATTTATTTCTAATAACATACTTGTTTGTTCTTTTTAAATCTCGTTTCTCAGCTCTGTTCAGTGCGATGGGCTTTGCATGCTTTCTTGCAGCAATTCAGTGCCATAAACTCACAGAACACGTGGCGAACTACAGCGAGAGCCTTTTTACCCTGGTGATCCTTGAGGAGAATCTTGGTTTTTCATTTTGGTTGGTTGTTGCCAGCGCTGTAACACACGGAGCAAACATTCTGGTTGTGGCCTCCAGTAAAATTCATCTGCCTAAAATACAGACTAAAAAACCAGAGGAACCCACAGCCACTGGAGAAGATTTCCTCTACTGAAGTACAAGGACAAGTTGAAAGGTTTGACTGTGCTGATTAGCCAAACCTAAGGGGTTTATGGGCTGATCTGAAGATTTTAAAAATGGACTGTTGTAAATACAGCTTTATTATGTGACAAAAAAGAAATCCACTTAAAAAATCCACTCTTTTCTTTTTGCAGTAGATTTTTGAATGACAATGTAAGAGCTTCTGAAATGTGACTTGTGTTTTTTTGATGAAGCAAATGAAATATTACATCTTACTTGCTATTGCAGAGCTACTAAGAAATGTACATTATGTAATAATGTGTCATTACTGTCTGATATATATTTATAAATAACTCATTTATGAGTCAATAAACTTTACATTTTAATACTTGACTCCTGTTCGACATAACATGTTAAGCAGCCATTGTTACAACAGAGAAATAAACAACAACACTAATGCACTAATGAGTGTAATTTTCATTAGTATTTTGCATGAATATGTTTGTTGCTTTTTAGTTTACTTTAATAAAATATATTCAAGGGAAAATGTATACACTCATACTTCCTCTGGTACATTTCTCAAGTAAATTATGATACATTATAGCTATTTTACAGTATAAAAAACAATAATAATAATCATTTTAACTAATTTTATTCTAGTAAATATGTTTTGGGGAATGGACAGTAAATAAAATCATTCCGATAAATTAATTTTAGCTTAAACACACCATCAGAAAAAGTCACTGTTTGAATAAACGAATACGCAAAAGGTTATGACTGGATCAGTATTTCAGTCAAAATGTTTCTGGTGTGTCATAATATGTCATTCATTTGTTTGTTGTGAATACCCGCCATCTAGTGGCGAAATTTACTTACTTTGCCTAAGATCAAGATTACAATATTATATAACTACCAATAGAGGAGATTAGAACAAAGAATTTATTCATTCATTCGTTTTCTTTTCGGCTTAGTTGATTTATTAATCTGGGGTCGCCACAGCAGAATGAACCACCAACTTATCCAGCACATTTTTACGCAGCGGATGCCCTTTCAGCCGCAACCCATCTCTAGAAAACATCCACACACACTCATTTACACTCATACGCTACAGACAATTTAGCTTACCCAATTCACCAGTACTGCATGTCTTTGGACTGTGGGGGAAACTGCAAACTCCACACAGAAACGCCAACTGACCCAGCCGAGGCTCAAACCAGCGACCTTCTTGCTGTGAGGCGACAACACTACCTACTGCGCCACCGCATCACCTAGAACAAAGAATGCAACATTTAATTAAACAGAAGAGGTGTGGCATTCTGCTTTTTGACATCTGTTTTCATGGTAGCATGTGGTTTTGTCGTTCTGTTTAGAATGTGTTTTGTTTACAAAACACAAAGATAATTTGTTTAGGTTGATTAAAAATTTCTCCTAGAAAAGATTTTGGACATAGTACAACATAGCAGGTGTAAGATTAGTCAACAGAGAGTTTAGAGATTAGATGATTTTAAGTCAACCTTGCTTCACGGATTAAACCTGTCATTTGAAAACACTGAAATAATGAAATGATCAACCTAGAGTCCTAATATGAACCTGACTGTGAATCTAACTCATGCAATCAGAAAACTGTGAAAGAGATTAAAGAGCTGTTCAAGATCACAGCAGAGCAGTGTGAGAGACATTAGATATGGTTCCATTGACTTTTGTATAACATTTTTTAACATGCGCATAACTATAGAAAGTGCTCATTAAAAACTTATGCACACAACTAGGGCTGTGCAATTAATTGAAATTCAATTGCAATTTTGGCCTCCAATGATTATACATTTTTAAAATCGAGATTAACATATATTGTGTCATATCCTGCCCCTTTTAAGCAGTCAGCATTCGTTTCTCTGTTTCACATGGAAATTTGTGAAAGCACAAACATATTCCTGCTGCCGGATGTGTTTATCAACATTAATCAAACAACAAAAGACAAGGACAAAATCACTCACTGCTCCTGATTGCAGGACTTGTGTGGCTTTAATAAGAAACAAATTGTTTTTTTGTACAGTAAATTTATATTTTTATATTTATTAATTTTATTTATTTATTATTTATATTTTTTCTTTTCCATAAGTGTAATTTTTTTTGTGTGAGTTTGTTTTTTTACTTTGTCTGATTATGCTTCAGCATTGTGAATTGTAAAACCTTTTAAATGTATTGGCGTAATAGCAAAATTTGGACAATTATGTCCAAATTAATCATGATTACAATTTTTCCCATAATCGAGTTGGCCTACGTACAACTAAGTAGAATAAACTTTTTTTTTTAATCTGATAAAAAACATTGAAATACATTTACAGATTAAATTCAAGCATAAGCATCAAAAAAGTCATGTGCATTTGTTTTAACAGATCAAAAGAAAATGTGTGTCTGATGTAATAAACTGGAGTTCATTAGTAGGATGCAGGTGCAGCTTTATTAGAGGCAGATAGGGCTGGAAACAGGAGCAGGCAGTCATATATGTCAGGGTTTGTTTGTGGTCGGGAAGGATGAGGCAAGGACCCAAATGCAAATAACCAAGGACTTTATTATGTAAAAAAAAAAAAAACTAAAACAACCCCCATGAGGGGGAAGCACAGCCACATAACAAAACTGAATTTACTAGGCTTGGCTTGACTAACACAGGAACAATCAAAACAGATCAGCAAAAGACAGAGCACACTGAGAGAATAAAGGTGGGTGGGACAAGAGAACAGGAGAGCTCATGACACAAAGACAACACAAGCCATGTACTCACAAGAAAACAGGACTAGAACACGCAGCCAATGAGAGAACTCATTAACCGCGTGTTCACATGAAACAAAACACTACAGCAGAGTCAAAACACAGCAGGGCAAAACAAAAAAACACAACAGAAAACAAGACTCAGCACTAGATGTGTGTGTGTGGTAAGTACTCAGTGACGATAAGCTGCAGCTGTGTGTAATCAGAAGGTAAACTGAAACCGGTGTGAGACTGCAAGGCATGATGGCCTTTGTAGTTCGTGTGAATGACAGGAAGTGTTCACCAGTGATCTACAAGGGCAAAACCGCTGGCGACCAAAACAAATGGGATGGCAATAATGAAAATAAACAAAGAACTGACCACATTGCACAACATCAAGTTAAAGTCTGCCATCATTTGACCTCAAGTCAAAGTCTATCATCAAAGTAGTTTGGCATTAATATTTTTATTACCTCCCAGAACTGTCTTGAAAGGCTGTTCCCAAAGCCACTGCGTATTCATTTTGTTGCATCTTCTGAGGCAGGCATAAGTAATTTAATAAATAAGATGAAAGGCACACAGCGATCGTAACTCCATAGATCGCTGGAATACACTCACTATCACTTATGGACTACAAATTCGCCATTTTTGGACTACAACCCTGATACATGCACACCGCTCACTCACAGATGTTCCTCATTCTGACTGATTACACACGCAACACCGGAGGATTGTCAAGAACTGATTAAACACACTATTTAAATAGCACATACACTCACTCCAGTTGCAGAGTCTTGTTTACTGTGTGTGACATTACAACGTGTTTCCTTTGTCTTGTTTTTCCATGTGTTTACCCTCGCCTTGTTTCTCAAGTTATCCCTGCCTGCCGCCTGCCTTCCGACCTCTCGTCTGTTATTTTGACTACGTTTCTGGATTGCCTTCATATATCTGTTTAATCCCGTGTTGACCATTGCTTGCCTAACTTACTTATTAAACCTGCATTTGGATCAGAACTCTGTTGTAAATGTCATACCAATGGTTATAGCCTACTGCTGCAAATATCATTCTTACTTTAGATGTTAGATCGAAAAGTGGCGTTTTTTTATTTGACTTATTTCTCAAATGTTATATGCAAAGTTCTGCTTTTGCATATAAATCTAATTTGTATCTTTGGAATAAATCATAGCTCATGTAATGAAAACTCCTGGTTTTCACAACGAGGATAACTCAAGCTAATCTGCCTTTTTTTTTCAAAGTTTTGAATCTGCCTTCAGCCACTATGCCCCCCGCTGCTGGAATCAGCTTCCAGAAATGATCAGATGTGCTCCAACATTAGGCACATTCAAATCAAGACTGAAAACACATCTGTTTAGCTGTGCCTTTACTGAATGAGCACTGTGCTGCGTCCGACAGATCGCACTATTATGTTTTTCGTTTTCTTTTTCATTCTTTTATTACCTATTTTAACTCATTTAAATTTGTTTTTATCTGTTTTTAATAATTTTTATTGTCTGCATTTTATTTTCCTAAACTTGTCTTTTTTATTCCTGTTTATGTAAAGCACTTTGAATTGCCACTGTGTATGAAATGTGCTATATAAATAAACTTGCCTTGCCTTGCCTTTTTTGAACAAATGGTCCCTATCCAATTGGCTGCATAATATTTTGATAATCTTATGAAACCATAATAATCCCTCAAATACTGCAGTTTTTTTCCCTTATACACTACTGGTCAAAAGTTTAGGGTTAGTAGGATTTTTAAATGTTTTAATATCTCCTGCTCACAAAGGCTGCGTTTATTCATTCATTCATTTTCTTGTCGGCTTAGTCCCTTTATTAATCCGGGGTCGCCACAGCGGAATGAACCTCTTCCTGTCCTTCCAGCCGCATCCCATCTCTGGGAAACATCCACACACACACTCATACACTACGGACAATTTAGCCTACCCAATTCATCTGTACCACATGTCTTTGGACTGTGGGGGAAACCGGAGCACCTGGAGGAAACCCACGTGAAGGCAGGGAGAACATGCAAACTCCACACAGAAACGCCAACTGAGCCGAGGTTCGAACCAGCGACCCAGCAAACTTCTTGCTGTGAGGGGACAGCACTACCTACTGCGTCACTGCCTCGCCAGGCTGCATTTATTTAATCAAAAATAAAGAACAAATTGTAAAATTGTGAGATGTTATTGCACTATAAAATAACTTCAAAAGTAGTTTATAATTTATATTAATAATTTATTACAGTGATTTTTAAAGATGAATTTTCAGCTTCATTAATCCAGTCTTCAGAGTCAAATGATTTTTCAGAAATCACATTAATATAAATTAAAATTATTAAAATGAAAAGGGACTAAGCCGAAGAGAAAATGAATGATTGAGTTATTAAAATGATTATTATTAATGGAAATAGTAATAAAAGCAATAATGACTCGAGTAATAGTTTCGTTTGAAACTACATAAAATAAGAAAGCAATTGTTTAAATTTTAATAAATATTTACAATTTTTACAATTGTTTTACATTTAATAAATGCTGCCTTGATGAACAGAATAATTTTCTTTAAAATAAAAAACATTAAAAAATAAATAAAACTGACTGCAAACTTTTGACCGGTAGTGCTACAGGCTTTGACCAACAGAGTGCACCATTGAAGTGGTTTTAACAACCGTGATCATGGCTAATGTGTCCTGCATAGATGAGTGGCTCCTCATAACTATAAACTCTAACAAATGTACTGTATACTTGCTAACCAATAAAATGAATAATCACATTCAAATAAGATTTAGTGATGGCGTTTTCTATGTAAAAAGTTTTATAAATATAAAAATATAACAGTTAACATCACTAATACTGACAAATGAATAAATAAACAGTAAAGGAATGTTATTAAAAGATAGTTCATAACAAATGTTTGCTGATCCTCAAGTGGTTTAAAACCTTTGGGAGTTTCTTGTTCCGTTAATCACCAAAGAAGATGTTTTGAAGAATGTTGATAACCAGAAGCATTTGACATCTATAAGTGGGGAAAACAGTGGAAGTAAATGGATGCTAGATTTCAACATTCTTCAAAACATATTTTTTATATTCAACAGAAGAAGGAAACTCAAACAGGTTTGGAACAAGTGGAGTATGAGTAAATGATGACAGAATTTTCATTCATTCATTTTGCTTCGGCTAAGTTTCTTTTTTATCAGGGGTCGCCACAGGGGAATGAACCGCCAACTATTCCAGCATATGTTTTACGCAGTGGATGCCCTTCCAGCCACAACCCAACACTGGGAAACACCCATACACATTCACATTCGCACTCATACACCAAAGCCAATTTAGCTAATCCAATTTACCTATAGCGCATGGACTGTGGGAGCACCAGGAGGAAACCCATGGAAATACGGGGAGAACATGTAAACTCCACACAAAATTCCCAACTGGCCCAGCTAGTACTCAATCCAGCGACCTTCTTGCTGTGAAGTTTTTCATTTTGGGGTTAATTATCTCTTTCAACAGCAGTCCCAAACAAGTATTTCTTAAATGAGTAAGTTGATATTACCCATCATTACCATTTAAAGAGTAGCAAATGTAATGTAAACGGAAGTGGTATTTTGGGTTAGGGTTAGTGGAAACTACAATTGGTAAATGATAAATATTTCATGTGGCTTGACGCTATGATGCATTTTTGTTTGAAGGAAGCTGATGGAAACCTCACTGTTTGTGTGTGGGCGAGACAGGATATCCCACAGCACTCAAGCATTAACATCACACCAACGCCCACCTATACACATGAAAAATCTAATAGAACTTTTCCCTCGGCATAAACCTTGTCAGTTATTGACTTCTGCTCATTGCAAACTATTGATCTTTTTTTTCCACATACTTTCCTGAGAACAACAGACAGCGTAAATATGTGTGTGAGTGAATTCCACACAAAGACATTATGAACACAAATCAAAACTGTGGCTTGTTTTATGAATCCCTTTAAAATTGCGAGCAATGTTTTTCTGGTGAACAATAAGACTCTAGAGATTTTGAGGGGAAATAAATACTCATAACTGCATTTGTTTATGATCATTTTTTGCAACCTGTTGCTTGCTGTCGTTGCTTAAGCTTTTACTGTTAGCAAAGAAAACAACTGAAGTTTATAGCTGTTCTGTATTTGATTTAATGACATGGTAAAATGGCTAAGAAAAACAAATCCATTTCAGCTTAAACTATTAAACTGCAAAAAAAAAATGCAGGTTTCCACATAATTCAATAATGTAGTCCCAACACAAATCGATTAAGTTAACTTAACAAATGTAAGTGAATTGAACATGAAACTGAATGATTTAAGTTGTCCCCAAAAAATCTCAAGAACTGTGCTGTTTCAGCTCATTTTAAACAAGTAGTTTCAACAAGCAGCAAAAATAATTAGTGAGTGTACTGAAAAATATAATAAATTAAGTTAAATTAAGTTGTTTTAGTGTAACAAATTGAAGTAATTAGTTTTATACAGTATCGTTTGTAATTCAGACATATTAGTTTGAAATAAGCTGTTTAAATATAAACCTGAGTTATAGATTATAAGAAAGAAAAAAGGGGATGATATGTTTATATTTCCACATTTTGTTAAAAAAATGCCATAATTTTATTTTGCAAAGGCTTTAGTTTCATAAAGGAACCTCATTTTGTTTTAATCCACTGACTTTGAGAGTGCCGCATGTTTGGAAATCCTTGGATTCATTCCCGGCACATTTTATTGGACAAGGCCAAATCAATAAAGTGTATCTTGGAGCTCCTCAGAGCATCTTATTGTCTTTCCCCAGATTCAGACTCCTTTGGCAGAGTAACAAACAAACAAACTAAAATGTTTCCACATCATTGACAACGTTGAATAACTCTCCATATTTTTCTCTACCACAACTTTCATTCACTGTGATATTTATACACAGAAAGAGCTCCACAAAATCAAGTGAATATGAAGTACTGGAAACGAGGTTTATCTGTGCTTTGGTGTTCTGAGCCACTATAATGTGGATATAAAAGAACTACAGACAGGATGTAAACAGCCATTTAGCAGAGCTTTTATCTAAAGTGACTTACATTGCACGTTTCACATGGACCCCAAAAGTAATGCGTTACTTCTGAAAATGCGGCGATTATGACCTGTTTTAAATACAGATACATCAAATTGGCAAAGAATATATTAATACAGAGATACTTTTAAGTATGCTTACCTTTCTTGCTTTACTGAAAACGGTATATTACAAAACATTGAAATGAGGGAACAACAAGAACAAGTACAAAAATATAACAACTGAAAATTTTACCTATAGAGTCTCAGAGGGAAAAAAATAAACAAAAGCTAAATTAACAACTAAATAAAAGCAAGATGAAGCGAGGTAAATGTAAATCCAAGCTAAATAATAAAATCAACAAATAAAGTAAGAATAACAAACCAACAAAAAGTGAAAATTGCATAAAACTTTATTTAAAGCTATGCTCATTTACAGGCATGCCAAAACAATGATAGGACTAGGAAGAGCAATGACACAGAATCGAAAAAATACTAAAAAAAAGAAAAGAAAAAAAGAATAGAAAAAAAGAACAATCATTTCCATATCTTTTTATTTGATGAAAGCCAAAATAAAATAACTAAACTCTCTTGCACGGGTCTTGTCATTATATTTTCTTTCAGATCAAAGGGGCCCAAGGTGGTCCGTGAGCCCTACGCAACTTGCACACTATTTGCTAATATATAGAGGACTGGCTCTGATAAAGTAAATCAGATAAAATAAAATTCCTGTAACATCCATATATGTAAACACACACTACGTTTCTATCCAGCAATTTTTATGCACATTTTGGACATTTCTTGTCGGATGATGGGAATGCCAAGATGCGCATCAATCTTGAAAAAGCGCATAAAAACATATGCACATATCTGAGTAGGATAAACGTTTAATTTGATATGAAAAATGCACATCAACTACTATGGAAACCTTTTATCAAACAAGTTTCAGTATGCGCATTAAAAAACTCATATGGCTTTGTTATAAGAGATTATGTGATGATGAAAATGCATAAGAAATGATAAACCATCAGGCTGAGCACATTGTAAAACTTCTGAAATGTTGTTTTGGTCATTCTAAAACACCTTAACCGTTTTAGTATTAATGATACTATATTATTAAGGATCTCCAGAATCAAGAACTAACCCAAAGAAATGTAATTCACCAAAATGTTTGACACACAGTTTGTACCAACCCACTAGCACATTGATTGAAAGACTGGCATAAAGTTAAATTAATATGGCATTTTGAAATGACACAAAAACAACATACCCTGCACTGTAAACCCTAATGCTGTAACTAATTAATTGAGTTGAGTTCTATTAACTTAAATCATTAAAATTTGTTTATCTTAATTAACCTTGATGAGTATTTAGAACTTTTTCTTATTTTTGAGTTTGAAAAAATTTAATCTTTCAAGTAAGGTGAACAATTCTGCTGGGTTTAATCTATACAAAATGTCTCTTTAAAGTTTCATTAACTCAAATTCTGTCAGCCTAGTGATTTTGCGTCTGACGTCATCCAGGTTCACGTACGTGCTCATGCTTCATTCGTTTTTTTCAAGATGGCGGATCGGCCTCGCTTCACACTACAGTAAGTAAAATATTTACAAATCCAAGAAATATTAAATGTATGTTTTAATTAATATAATCACAGTAACAGTTCAATGTAATGTAGAGTTAATCAGGGTGCGTTTACATGTCGTACATTACAGAAAACATATTTAGCCTCACTTGTTGCTAACTAACGTTAACATTACTGTTTAAAAAGTTAGAATCAGTGCAATGTTAGCGTTAGTTGTAATGTGTTAACTCTGAATTTTAACAGAGTGTGATAAAGACAAAAATATTTAAAATCGGCAGATTACATTTTTCAAAAAAATTTAAATCTTGGCGCGAGTATGCCTTTTCTCAGCCTGTGCTGAAGTTGTCATGGAGACGCGCGCTCTCACAACCGCATGTCATGGCGCTGCGCTGAACTCCATCCAGTCTGTGAATGTGGTATTATCTTCGCGATCTGTAGGCACTTCGGAAACGAAAGGCGCAAGAAACGTAACGTTAATCATAACTCAAATGATCTCCGCCTAAACACTTAACGGTATTTTCTGATGACGCGCAAAAACGTAGTCTCAAAACTTAACTCTGTCACACGCAGCTTGTTGCTTGCTGATCCATGTATGAGGATAGCCTGACGGAGAACATTTAAGCTGCGCTCCTCACCTGAGCAGGTACAGAGCAGAGCTTCATTTTACACTACCACATTGAGGTAAAGTTGGTTTTATATTCATACATTCATTTAGTAACAACTTGTGACTCGCTCCATATATTGTTTACCATGGTACTTTGTCTATTCGTTCTGAAATCACATGCAAGTATGACATGAAAACAACATTACACTAAATGCACTATTTTTTTTGACTGAACAATGTTGTACTTTGAAAGTCATTGACTGCTAATATGATTTCACCATTAAGAATATGCAAAAATTACCTTTCTGAAATTATATTATTAAGGAGAAAGTCTGAATGTGTAAATATAAAACTAACTTTACCTCAATCACCAGCACTGATCAACACTTAATATTTCCTCGCGCTTAAGACGACATCTCTGCATATCAATGATTACCTGATTAATGCGATCTGTTAAGTGAGTTTAAATGTCATTTAGGTCAAATGTATTTTAAAGGTATGATAAAAGTTTTTTTTTTTCAATCTATTTTTTAAAATGTCTACTCTGGAGAGAATATAAACAGCCTAAAAAACAAAGTATGCATATCTATAACACATTAATACAAAATTATGTTATTAAATAAAATAATAACAAAACAAAATATTCAAGACGTGGTAAACAAGACATAGTTTTCTGATGTGCAAATTTTGTAGCTTAAAATATATTTATATCTTAAAAATATAAATATTTTAGTCTATATATTTTTACATCATTAGACAATAAGGTACGTTTTGTTATTTCTAGCTTTTAAAATCAGGCCTTAAATTTCTTTGTCGTCCTATTCAGTTTTAGAAATTTCAATACTGTTTAAATTAAATCTGTGTTCATCAAATCAAAGCAACTAACATGATAATCAGCTCTATTGCTAACCGTTTTGGAGGTTAACGTTAGACATCATGTAATTGTACTACTTCCACTCTCAGCTAAATGACACTGTGACTTTGTGTACTTACAGAATTGAAGGTCAGGTGTTGCTGACTACAGATAGGTTCTTAAATGGAGGCATGTGAAAGGTGGGTAAAATATTTATTTTGTACTACTATGCCTGGCATATCCAGATAAAATAAATATTACAGTGTATTTATCAATGATACTTTTGCAGCAAGGAAAGTGAAACTTCAGCTAGACCTTGAGTTCAGTTTACAACATGAAGATCCTGCTTTCAACATCTGATCAACACCTGATTTTCATCTGAGGTAAAAAAAATAGATAAGTAAATAAAACATAATAATAATATTAATACATTTTTTCTAGAATTGTATATTTTGTGGTGTGGGTTTGTTTTATGAAATTCTCTCTTGTTTCTTTTTGCTGTTTGCAGAGTACCAACATGTTACAAATGAGAATTTTCCCCACAAATTCTTTGCAAAACTGGACCACCACCTATTTCATTTGATGACAATTTTAAGGCAAACAGCATCCAAAACTGGCAAGACAGCAGATACCCTGGCTAATCTTTTAAAGGTTTATGATGAGCAGGTATGTTTGGGGTCACGTGTTAAAGTATACATTAAAATATCATTTGAATTATTATTATTTTTTTAATTTTAAAAAATTGATTCTTGATTTCCAGGAACTGAATGATGTCAGTTCATGACGGACTACTGTTATCAGAGGTCTTTTGGTCTTGCTGCGTGAGCGTGACTTAAGATTCTTTAGGAACACCCTGGTAAGACTTCATTCATTCTTTTCACAATTAGGCATGTTTAATGAAAAGATGAAAGTTTTGAAAACTTTTACTTAAAAACATATTTGTAATCAAGAATAGTTGATGAATCATATAATATTGGCTCAGTCATTTTGATACTGTCCTTACATTAATATCCTTGAATTATGTTTTTAGATTGATAATCCTGCTGACTGAAGATGCTTTATTGGCCCTGCATTCACTGAGGGTCTCTGTTGTCCTGAAGAATGAATTGGACACCACCCACAGCACACTTCCAGACCTTTCTTGTCTTGTATGGATTAATGTATGCTCTTCACATAATATATAGTAAAGGACTTTGAACTTGTGCAAAAAGTTTTGCTTGGTATGGATGATGGAAAATAAAAAGTCTCGTAGCATGGAAACCTTAAAGAATGAGTTGATGTAGAGCTTTTTTTTTTTTTTTTTTTAACTTAATAAAGACTGTCTCTGGGGTAGTAACTTCAAAACATTTATTTACCTTTAATTGGTAAGTATGCATTTTATTATATATAGGGATAGTTTGTCCAAATGTAAAATTCTGTCATTTACTAACTCTTCACTTGTCCCAAACCTGCTTGAATTTCTTGCTTTTGTTGAACACAAAAGTTAAGTAAAGCTGACAACCTGTAACCACTGACTTTCTAATAGGAAAACAAACACTGTGGAAATCGGTGGTTACAGGTCTCAGCTTTTTTTTTTTTTTTGGTCAAAAATAACCTTTTAAGTGTTCAACAGAAGAAAGAAACTCAAACAGGTTTGGAATAAGTAAATGACAGAATCAGTCGCCCTGGTCGCTAATTCAACCCAGCTGGACCATCATCAACACAGGATCGTTCACAGCTGGACGTCATCTAGTGGAGAGGCATATAAACCAAGCCCACGCAAGGAGAAGATGAGCTTCATTCACCCAATGACTCCATGCGCTAACGCTTGTCTCTCTGTCTCTCCACAGCAGACTCCAGCTCGTGACGATCCCACATCCGACTACTCACTGTCCTTCACTTACTTCCCGGAGCACCAGAGCACCTCACCTTAAAGAAGAGCACCGTTTACACCCCATTCACGTTGTAAATAAAGCACCCTCCGGGGACTTGTCTGTAAACTTATCCAACTGTGTTGCTGTTTTCCCTCTGCCTCGCTACAATATATATATATATATATATATATATATATATATATATATATATATATAATCTGCTCTCCGTTAAACAGAAATTGGGGGAAAAAATAAATGGGGGCGAATAATTCTGACTTCAACGAGATATATATATATATATATATACACAGTTTCTGTGTAGTTTACACTAAACGAGTCACTTCACAGAATGTGCACTTATTTTTTTTAACGAATGCCTTAAGACTAAGTTTTACACTTATTAATGTATTATTAAATTTTATCAAACTTATAGTTGTTTTTTCTTGAGGCTCTTATGTCTGATATCATATTTACATTGTGGGTAATTTTTATTAATTTCAGAATAGTGTTCATTTTCAATCTCTTTATGTCTAATAGTTTTTATTGTTTTAAGAAATTTGTAATTGCATAGGAGACAAATTTGAAAGTACTGCTGGACATTTTTTCTTTAACAATAAATGTCTAAAATGGTATTGTCTGTGTGTTTTAAATTACAGATTTATTTTGACAGATTTATGATTTTTTTTATTTAAAGATTAAAATAATGGCTAATTTTATTTGTGAAACTGACGATGGAGAAGTTAATTTTAAAAAATGCTATCAAAATGAACGAGCTGGGTGACTAAGTATGTAAAGGTGAGATAAATAATTAAAAATTAGTTAATTGCTATTAAAATGTATAAGCTGGGTGATTTAAGTATTTAAAGTTGAAAGAAATTAAAGCAATTAAGTTAATTGGTATTAAAATGTATGAGCTGGGTGACTAAGTATTTAAAGTTTGGAAAAATTAAAGCAATTAAGTTAATTGGTATTAAAATGTATGAGCTGGGTGACTAAGTATTTAAAGTTTGGAAAATTAAAACAATTAAGTTAATTGCAATTAAAACGTATAAGCTGAGTAACTTGGGTATTTTAAGTTAGGTGAAGTGTCTTGCATGAGTACAACAAACTCAAAACTTAATGTTTCTGTTTACTTAAAATAGATAATTTCATAACTTAAAAAATTTGACGTAACTGATTACCTCAAATTTTTTGAGTTTTGTCAACTTATTCGGGATTACAGTGTGGTAAATACAATACAAACTAACAAAGTGAAACATATACCGCTCCCAATTAGGATCAACATGCAAATCAGCCAGAATAGTATTAATAATGTACTTTTATTTTGTGGGAAATTGCATGGCTTTGTTATAAACCTGTTAAGTTTCATGCCAGTAATATGGTTTGCTCAATTATGCAGTGATCTATGCGTGTGTATGCATTGAAGGGCTGCTGATTACAGTATAGGAGCTGACAGGTCGAGAACACTGATGCTGTATTTCAGCATCTTATCTGATGGCAGACAATAAAGAACATTTTTCTCTCGAGCTTGAATCGCATCTGACAGAAGTATAACGGCTTTAAAACAAACCTTTTTAAATCAAAGTTGTGGATCACAAAAACACTCCCTAAGCCACTCAAAATGGTATTGTCAACTATTTTCTGATCAAGATTAACCAGTTGTAAACGGTGTAAACGGAAGGTCTCAGCATCCTACCGGAAGACGCTGATTTCTATTGCACCTTTCGTGCAGCAACAAAGAAAAAGGTCAATAGGAAGGAAAGCACACGAGGATCAGGTGAACACAATAAGAGAGACAAGAAATATGACAACCAAAACAACAGGGCGTGACCGAGAGAAAAAAAGGGGTGGGGCCAGAAGAACACGGTTAGATATAAAAACATTAAACATAGGGCAGAACCATGACAGTAAACCTGTTTTGTTAATTTGCGCATTAACACAGATATCCAATCAGCCAATCACATGGCAATAACTCAATGCATTTAGGCAACATGGTCAAGACAACCCACTGATGTTTAAAGAAAAAAGAGGTGATTTAATTTCAATTTGCCATGAGTGTTGGTGTCAAATGGGCTGTCCTAAGTTTTTCCGAAATTTCTGATCTGCTGAAATTTTGACACAAAACCTTCTTGGTACAATAGCTCATCAAAATTAGAAGAGCTATACCTTTAAGCTGTTGCATTACCTAAGGAACTTCACATGAAAGTGAGCATCTCCATGACCATCTTTTAGAACTGACTGTAACAGTGGCCACAAGCAAAACCTCAAAGACCAACTAAAAGCTACTCAGAAGACTGAACGCGAAGGCCATTTCCTCCTTTCGGAATTTGGGCAAGTTGTGTGAGTGTAAAAGCTCGGACAACTGAAATCTGCCCAAGATTAATATGTTAGCCTCCTGAAAACACAGATGGATATCAAGACGAAGGCCTCTATAGCCACCCAAAAAGTCTTTTATCAGATGCAATCAGAACACTTGTTTGTATAAATGTGTTTTTTGAATATAAATTATGCATCTGCAGATCCGCTGTATAACGAAGCTTTAAAGGTTGATGGGACCACAGTCAATACATGGGTTATCCCTGTAGAGATTATAATTATAATGGCTTGTAACTGCACCACTTATGATGGAGATTTAAGAGGGAAATGTGTTTTCATAACTAATGATGTATTTTCCCCCAGGGCCATTTTAGGCATGTCAGTTAGACATGGCTCATATAAGCCAGGACTGAGTTTGTTAGGGCGTGTAGGCATGATAAGGTTATAAAACACTAAAAGCATCCGCATACAGGTTAAGGCTAAGAATAAATGGAGAGAAAATTCAATAAAAAACAGATATAGAATTAAAGAAAGAACGAAGATGCAAGCAAATCATCACCATTTTTCTGGCTTGTGTCATTTTTTTATTTAAGAAGGTATCCTATAATAAATTTTACACTTCCAACTTTAGTACATAAAGTTGCTGTTTGTGAAGATAAAGAAGTTACAAAGCACAAAGTCCATTTCAAACAGAGTCTTCTTCTTCTTTGGGCTTAGTCCCGTATGGTTGCTGGGTCGGCTCTTAGGAACAAGTCCTCCATTTAGATTTGTCCATATGACAACGACTTTTTTACACATTCCGGCCGGCCTGTCGTCTGGGCCTGTCACCCTCATAAATTCATACACTCATACACTACGGACAATTTAGCCAACCCAATTCACCTGCAGCATGTCTTTGGACTATGGGGGAAACTGGAGCACCCGGAGGAATCCCACACGAACGCAGGGAGAACATGCAAACTCCTCACAGAAATGCCAACTAAGCCGAAGTTCGAACCAGCGACCCAGCAACCTTCTTGCTGTGAGGCGACAGCACTACCTACTGCGCCACTGCTTCACCCTCATTTCGAACAGAGTCATATTTGACTATTTATGAACTTTATACACCTTGACTACAGCCCTGTTGTCACAGTATACCGAATTTAAAATATTCTTGCTCAGGCATGCATAACAAATCAAGGCCTGGTTGGTTGAGTAATGATAATAGTGTGCAGTAGTGATGGATGAAGTAAATAAAACAAGTGTTTAAGTGAAGGTACAGATAATAACTTTTAGAAAGTAAAAAAAAAAAAAGATTTTCCATTGGTTAATTTTTAAGCATTTTTAATACAGTGAGCTTAACCAGCTTGACCTTTTAGAGCAGATTATCTTAACCAACCATATTCCTGGAGGCACACCAACAGCACATATTTTGGACATCTCCAATATCTGACGCATTCATTTCAGGTTTTGGAGTCTCGTCTAATGTTCTGCTGAGTTGATTCAAGTGTATTTGAGTGGAAAGAGGTTGAAAATGTGTATTGTTGGTGTGCCTTCTGGAAAAGGGTTGGGAATAAAAAAATTGACAGTCATGATCTAAATTTTTTTATTTTTTATTTTTTTTACAATGGCAACTCCATAAAACATTTTGCACTCACACTAGCAGGCATGTTCCCATTTTGACTCATTTTGAATCAGGCTGTAAATTTCATTCATTCATTTTCTTTTCGGCTTAGTCCCTTTATAAAACCTGGGTTCACCACAGCGGAATGAACCGCCAACTTATTCAGCCTATGTTTTTTACGCAGTAGATGCTCTTCCAGCTGCAACCCAACACTGGGAAACACCCATACGCAGTCTTTCACACCATACACTACTACGGCCAATTTTGCTTATTCAATTCAATTCAAATCACCTGTAGTGCATGTCTTTGGACTGAGGGGGAAACTGGAGCACCCTTTATTTAGTGAATCAGATTTATTCTTGAATGAGTCATTAACTGTAGGCTGGCTTCGGATGGATCAGTGAGATGTTGATGTGAGAATGATGCAAACGCATCTGTCCAGCTGAGAAAATTAATGTTCAGTTTAATTTATGAAACAAATCCAGCAGATTAATTAACATGAATCAGCTTGTTCATAAATAGGACATAGTTAGTACTTCATATAAGCAGATCAAATTTAAATTGCAGTTCAGTTTTATTTTTTGACATAAAGTGCTACAAATTTTGTTTTGCATTATGGTGAAGTAAATCAGAGGGGTTTGGGGGACAGCAACTTATTTGCATTATACAGACTGACATTATTATATTTACATAATCATTAATATTATCTATATTGGTACAATATCGTGTGGCCTTGTGGCTCAGTAGTTAGCAATATCACCTCACAGCAAGAAGGTTGCTGGTTCTATTACCGGCTGGACCCAGTTGGCATTTCTGTGTGGGGTTTGCATGTTCTCCCCAGATTCTCGTGGGTTTCCACGGGCGCTCCGGTTTCCCCCACAGTCCAAAGACTTGCTGTGTAGGTGAACTAAATAAACTAAATTGACCGTATTGTATGTGTATGGATGTGAGAGTGTATAGGTGTTTCCCTTTTGAACAGGATGAAGAACCTTTTTTTATTTTGGTGAAATATAATTTTCCACCCATTAAGCACTGCCCCTAAAAAGTGAAAAAAGTGGCAGAAGATACTTGCATATTTCCTGGAAGACAAATTAGTACAATTAACCTCAATCTTCCTATTCCAAATGTTTTAACCCCCACACAAACGTTTGCTTTGCACTACATATAGTGACTGGTGTTATCATTAACAAGTAATCCAAATAAAACATATATTGAAATAACATCACCAAAAAAGTGTGTAAGTATATCTGTAAATTAAAAAAGGAATTTGCTTGTGAGTGTCAATCAGTCTTGAAAATTCATAGGAATAGTTTCATTCACTCCAACAAACAGATAGAGAAACAAAGTGTGAGAGAATGAGAAAGTGAGGGGGAGAGAGAGAGAGAGAGAGAGAGGGAGGAGGGTGATAAACCCTTCAAACCAGATCCACCTCAAGAACACATTTTATCCCTCACTCTGCTCTTGCTCTCACACACTTAAATTAATTTTCTCTCTATTTTTTTCTGCCCGAGATGTCGTCTCTACTAAGGGAGGAGATGGACAGAGTCTTGTTCAGACCGGAGGGACAAACACTGAAGGAGTTTATAGAAATCGAGGAACAACAGCAAGGACGACATTTTCTCTGCGTTTCCAGTAAGAAAACAATCCTGATTTGTGCATGATTATTTGGGCTAATTAAATTCCACTAGAACATGGTACTAAAATTCTCAAAAATTGCTGGGATCATCTGGGGACACCATATTGATTTTTAAATAAAATGGGGATTCTATGAATACAGTCTTAAATGCTACCGATGTGGCATAATGAAATACAAAACCAATCTGTATTTAGTATCGAAGGATAAAGAAGCTCAGATCTCAGTGGTCATGTGCCGGAGAGTTAAGCATTCAAGAACCAAGAAACTGCAGCACAGCGGGCTGGAAGACAGTTATGAAAGAACAGAGACCTGGGCCCTGACAGATCTGCTGATTTTGGATGGTAGAGATCCAGATACCGTGAGTTGAGCTCTGTCGAAATCTGATAAATGCTGCTAATTAGGGCTGCACAATATTAAAAAAAAAAATAGTTTCAAAATATTTAATAGTTGTAATAACTCATTTCTGATACTTGATTCATTTGATCTTTGCCATGATGACAGTAAATAATGTTTGACTAGATATTTTCAAGACACTTCTATACAGCTTAAAGTGACATTTAAAGGATTAACTAGGTTAATTAGGTTAACTAGGCAGGTTAGGGTAATTAGGCAAGCTTCAATTTACCGATGGTTTTTTCTGTAGACTATCGAGAAAATAAATTGCTTAAAAGGGCTAATAATTTTGACCCTAAAATGTTTTTTTTCTTTTACTAAAAACTGCTTTTATTCTTTTATATAAGACTTTCTCGAGAAGACATTATCAGACATACTGTAAAAATTTCCTTGCTCTGTTCAAGGAGAGTTTAATAATTCTGATTTCAACTGTATATTGCAATATGAATAGAATTAATCAAGATGATTGAAAATATTTTTATATGGAAAGACTAATTAAAGTTTTCATTGATTGTGATGATTTTTTAGGGGAGTGCATCTGCATAAAATATATAATTCATCATTTAAAGCATAAATGTACACACCAGAACAAAGATTGAAAGTAATGATCAGTGCTTGATGTAATTATGGAGAGAGTTTTGAGGTGCAGAAATTAAATAATCAATTAATATAATAATAATAATATAAATAATAAAATAACACTGTATACAGTCAGCATTTGAATTTGATCTAAACCTTTCATGTTTTAATAAAACTATTAAACAACACCATTTTTGTCTTTTTGACACTGTTTTGATCCAATTCAAATGTTTGTTACTGTAGTCTTTATTGTATAAATAAGTAATACAAATAATGTTTGGTAAAGCTACAAATTCTATAGTTTTCTTGTGACCAAAGGTTTAATTTAGCTTGAAACCTTACATAGTCACAGGCTTTACATTTTCTTTTCATCCATAAATGTTAAAATTTGAATTTAAAGGATGTATTGTGCAGCCCTACTGCTTACGATATGAGAGTGTTATATCAGGGAGAGTTATCTTTTTCTTTCCACTGGAAGATGTTCAATTTGCATATCTCTGCTGTGTTAGGATGATCCCTGTTTTTTGATGCATTTCAACTCGGTGCGGCCCATCAGAGCAGTGAGCTGTGCGGCCAAATACACCCTGGCCCGCTGTCTGCTGTCCTTGAGCAGGAAGTATCACCACACTGCATTGAAGCTTAAGAACTTTGACTGGACTTACATTCAGCCCACCGCAATGTATTCAGACCGCGGTGACTGTGTTGTCCTCACGCAGGTCTGTTTCTATGCCTTTAACTTGGTGTGTCTTTCCATGTGTCCGGTCCCTCTGGCATAGGGAAAGCAGAGACATTTGAATGAGTCTAATTTCTTTCAAATTGCCTTTAAAAATGTTATGTTGACAAAAAGTGTATAAAAAAAGCCCAAGGGAGTGTACAAAACTATGCTTTGTGTTTTGAGCACTTAGCCAAGCTCCGAGCACTCAGACCTACAGCAACTGTAACATAACTCCACAGTGTGGGTGAAATCCAATTTAGCCTTGTGCAAATGTAGCGTAAAAGACTGTTTTTGATGTGTAATTATGCCGTGACTTGAATTTTGAGAATGTATATTTGTTATTAATGCAATGTTACATATTTTGCATGTACTTTAGTCGATTTATTCTAATGTGGTATAACATTTGAAAAAGTAAAACTGTGAGGTAAACGTGGATACAGCACGTTTAGATATAATAACATAGATATTATAATTGTGGGTGAGATTCTTTGGTGAAAAAACTGCTGTTTTCACATTTCTATTGCAATGTGCTTTGCGTTGTTGAATCAGTGACATTGCAATAGTACTGCAAACATTTAACTATTTATGCCACGAATTTATGCACATTTGCAAATGATACAGAATGTAGGTTAACTTTGGAAAGATTCAATTCCATGCATGTATTATTCTTGGCCGCAATTAACTTAACTCCCAGATAATATAAAGTAGGCTATTTAGTACTATACCTTCGTAATTAAATAAACATATACATTGTGGAATTATTTACATTGGGATTAAAGGGTTTTATTAACGTTACATGTGGATATATAACTATCACAGCTATGGGAGGTACTAAATGTAGCGTTTGGCAATCAGAAAATTAACTACAGAATGCCGCGACTGACTTACTGTAATCTGATATTTCGTACAGTCGTGTAATAACATGCCATCATATTAAAACCAGCCTCAATGTGCGCTGAACTACACTCTTTTTGAACGTAACGATCAAATGTCATTCGAGCCGGCCAGCTTGAGCTAAACCGCCCTAATGACGTCATACACGCTTCAATGTTTTGGGTCCTTCATCATTGTGGTGGCTAAAAAGTAGCCTGAAAAAAATGTTGTACATTTATTTCACTTCTGACAGCAAAGCGTTGCTTGTAATGACTGTAAATCTTTACCAAATAAACTTAGATTTTGTCTAAATATATCCAGGCTTCTAGTGAAATTCATTGCTTGTGATTTTACTGGAATTTGAAATCTGTTCTGTTTTTTTGAACGGCGGAGCGGAAACGCGCCTGGCGCCAAATTTCAAGTTTAGATGGTTGAACTGAAAGCAACGCCGGGGCTTTTGGAGGTTGTTTTCATCAAGCGTTGTTAGTGGATTTTACTCATATCATTTCGATAAAATGTACATAAAGTCGATTGTACTAGAGGGCTTCAAGTCCTACGCCGAAAGGACAGAGATTAACGGATTTGATCCGTTTTTTAACGCCATCACTGGACTGAACGGCAGCGGAAAGTCAAATATACTCGACTCCATCTGCTTTTTGCTGGGGATTTCGAACCTTTCCCAGGTGAGGGTTTAAACATGCTTATTTATTATCAGAACTTAGCAATGTGTATAAATCCGTTTTTAAGCTGTGACTGCGTTATTTTGATTGTTGTTTAGCTTAACGTTGTTTATTTTTGTTTGCAGAAAAACGAAATACAATCATTTTCATTGTTATATGTGACCCTGTAAGTTACCACAAAACTAGAGATACGTGCATTTTTTTGTATCTTAAACCTAAATAAACAATCTTTCCACTAATGTATAACGTTACTTTATTACGATAGGGCCACATTTAGTCGAGATGCATACAACTGGAAGTTATTTGAAAATCTGAAATCTAAAATAAATAAAAAATGCTAAGAAAAACGCCTTTGAAGTTTTCCATATTAGGTTTGCAAAGGGCATTATTAATCAGAAATTGAGTTTTTACCGTAGGAAAATTACCAAATGTCTTCACTAAACATGGTCTTTATTTAATATAACATTACCAGTAATTTTGGCATGCAAGAATAATCAATAATTTTCACCTATACAGTGTATTTTTGGCTACGGCCAAAATATAGCCTTCTTGTGATATAAGACTAATTTTGTGCTCCAGGGTCACATATGTTGTTAATTAATTGTATGATGACAACAAAAGGCAAACAAAATATTAGTGAATATTATATATTTATAACTTAAACTTAAACAAAAGATGTGATCAGTATAATAGAAATACATAGTACGACTTTTAAAGCTAAAGCTGCTTGTTTTGTAGGTTCGTGCCACAAATCTCCAAGATCTGGTTTACAAAAATGGCCTGGCTGGGATCACCAAGGCAACAGTGTCCATCACTTTTGACAACTCCAATAAGAAACAGAGTCCACTTGGGTTTGAGACGCATGATGAGATTACCATCACACGACAGGTAGATGACCTAAAATCAGTGCCATTTTCACTATAAGATAGCAGCTCACCTTTAAGAATGAGAATGTGAAGATGTTATTTGTGTTGTGCAGGTGGTCATAGGTGGTCGCAACAAGTACCTCATCAACGGCGTAAATGCGAACAACCTGCGTGTCCAGGATTTGTTTTGTTCAGTTGGCTTGAATGTCAACAACCCTCACTTTCTCATCATGCAGGTAATCATCATAAGAGAAGTTATATGGCCTCATAATATTCTACAATTATTATTGTTATAATTATTATTATCACATTTATGAAATAATGCTTTAAAAACTTTTTTACAATTTTTTTTCCCCTGCAAAATTCAGATTTTATTTGATATAAGTTTGTTTTATATAGGTGAAAATAATATAGTGAATTTTAAGTTCTCAATGTTTTTATAAATCTTTTTGGGCCTGTGGTCCCAGGAATAATATATATATGTGTTTAATTTATTTTTTTTTTTTAGATTCTGTTTTTGTGTGTTTAATATTTCTTTACACTGGTTTAATAGTTAATTATTAATCGTATGTAACTTAAAAAGCATTTTGAATTAAAATCTTGCAAGTGATTTACAACAGTTTATTAAGAGTTTAACAAAGCCTACATATTAAAAAAAAAAAAAAAAACAACACATAGATTAGGTTTAGCTATTTCTCAAATTGTGCAAAACTTATTGACAGGGAGGTTTAGAACATTCAATATGAAGTCTTTGTGTTTTCATATTCACAGAAACTAGTTCACATCATTGTTTGATTTGGTGTAAATTACCTCTTAATATTTTCATCCAAAATTTGCTAAATATTGCAATGCTGCATAATATAGCAAATTCCATTTGAATGGCTATTGAATCCTTAATATTGTACCCTTATTTTGGATTTGCATATCTCAAAACAGAGCAATTTCATTATTTTTACCTGTTTATTCCAGGGGAGAATCACCAAGGTTTTAAACATGAAGCCTCCTGAGGTAAGAGATCATTTAAATAAAAAGGAATAGTCAGTTTGATTAAACAAACAAAAAAAAAAAAACGATACCAAGATGTTAATTTCCTATTTTTTCCATTTTTAGATTTTGGCCATGATTGAGGAGGCAGCAGGTACAAGGATGTACGAATGTAAGAAGATCAGTGCTCAGAAAACTATTGAGAAGAAAGATGCCAAGCTCAAAGAAATTCAGACTGTACGTACATTTAAATATTAATGTTTAACAACAATTTAATCTTTTGAAAATGTAATCCTAATATGTCTCTGTGGGTGTGGGACAGATCCTAGATGAGGAGATCACCCCTGCTATGGAGAAACTGAAGGAGGTAGGCATTTAATTTTTTTTAATTTTTCTTTTAGGTGTAGTTCATTGTAAAATAATGGTATTAGCATGGTGTTAGCACATTTACTTTTTACTGTCAAACCCCCCTCAAAAAACGTATGAATGAATAACAGATTAATAATAAATAACATATCTATAATTTAAAGTATTTGTGTAGATTAGATTAAAACCATATATTATTTATTTATACCTTTGATATATTAATAATAAAGTAGCTAAATAATAAATAATGTAATCTAAAGGCTATACATTACTGTGTGCCTTTATGTGCTGCTTTGAAAAGCGTTTTCTAACAGCATCAGTTCCTTACTGCAGACAGAGTACACAGGACTCAATATATACTCATCCTTTTGCCTTGTCCTACACTCAAAAAAATGATTCACTGGATTTACACATTTTTTTTTAAGGTAGTTGGTTGCAAACCATTTATTTGGGCTGAATTTAAACAAATTAAATTTAGAAATGTTTAACTTAATTGGTTTGTTTAAAATCAGACCGTATATAAAAGTTTTGCAACCAGTTACCTTAAAAAATATAGTAAAGTGTATTGCTCTCATTTGCTTCTTCTCAGGAACGTGCATCCTATCTGGAGTACCAGAAGCTCATGCGAGAGATTGAACACCTGAGTCGGCTGTACGTGGCGTACCTGTTTGTGTGTGCCGAGGAAACCAAGCTGAAGTCTAATGAAGAACTGCAAGAGATGCAGAGCTCCATCGCAAAGCTGCAGGAGAACATGAAACAGAATGAGGCCAAAGTGAAGGAGCTCAGTGCAGAGATACAGGAGCTGGAGCGCAGGAGAGACAAGGTGAGTGGAGAACAAACATCCAGATCTAAAAACAAGGGCAGGAATTAATAGTGCATTCATTGGGAATATTCATTAAGGGGGCAATTCCTGTCTAACAAAGTCCATCAGAGTAGTGGGGGGCAGGCCCAAGGAGAACAAGGGCTCACTTATGGATTACTTATTATAAAAACTGAGCAGATTGCTCCGTTTTTGGCAAAATAAATAAAAAATGTTAATTATAATAATTCCTTACTTGTATATAGCACTTTTCTGGACACTTAAAGCATTTTACACATTGAGGGAATCTCCTCATCCACCACCAGTGTGCACCACTGATGATGCCACCTGGATGTTGTTTCAGTGATTCATTTAAATTGCTATCAGATTTTATTTGCTAAGCTAATTTCCGCCTCTTATAATCTACTAAGACTTTTAATTATTATTAATTATTCGATTTAAAAAAATGCAAATCTTTTTTTTCCAAAGTTCAAATGCAAATATTTTTTTTCTGTAAAATATTCTATTTACATATTGTGTAATGATATTTACATCACAATATATTTTACCATCACAAATATGCAAAGATAGTGCATGTAAGAGAAAAGGAGTACAGAGAAACAAAGAAAAGCACACTTTCATCAGATCACTAAGAATACAAATTGTCCTTGTGTTTATACATAGTTTTAAAGATAATTTATAAAAGGACACCACTTTTGTTATTGTTGTTGTTGTTTTCTTTCAAATTTCTAATGATAAGTTTTTCAAAACATGTCTTTCTTAAGAACAGATATGCTACCTACTATTAAAAAAATGGTTTAGTTAAATATTTTAATCCGCACCAGTGCATTAAACTCATTTATACTGTTACACAGAAAAATTCTGTGTAAAATACAGTTGAAGTCAGAATTATTATTATTTCTTTTTAAAATGTTTTCTAAATAATGTTTAACAGAGCAATGAAATTTAGATTTTTTTATATTGTTTTATTTCGGCTAGAATAAAAGCAGTTTTACTTTTTTTAGAAACCATTTTAAGGTCAAAATTAAGAGCCCCTTTGAGCTATATATTTTTTCGATATACAATCATTATACAATAACTTGCCTTATTACCCAAACCTGCCTAATTAACCTAGTTAAGCCTTTAAATGTCACTTTAAGCTGTATAGAAGTGCCTTGAAAAATATCTAGTCAAATATTATTTACTGTCATCATGGCAAAGATAAAATAAATCTGTTATTAGAAATGAGTTATCAAAACTATTGTGTTTAGTAATGTGTTGAAAAAATCTTCTCCTTTAAACAGAAATTGGGGGAAAATAGAGACGGGGAGGCTAATAATTTTGGGAGTACAATTCTGACTTCAACTGTAAATGTTGTGCTTTTCAACTTTCTCTTTAGAAACAGTATATCACAGTTTTCACTCAAAAATGGCATAACTGTTGTCAGCTTTGATAATATTAAGCCAATCAATTGAGCATTTTATAATGATTTCTGAAGATCACATGACATTGAACTCAACTCATGAATTCAGCTTTGCTATAACAAGAATAAACATCTTTTTAAAACCTGTATTTCACAGTGCTGCTTTTATGGTATTATTTTATTAGATACGCAACCTTAAAAGACTTACAAACTGCTAAATCAAAGTGTATTCACAATTCATCTTATAGTTCTGAATTGAAACAAGTGGTGAACAAATGTCAAATTCCTCCATCAGAGATGAGACCTTTTATCAATGTTTACATTTCAAACAAGTGGCAAGAAGACGGGATGCATTAGAAAATTATACATTACATAAAATTCAACCTGAAATCTCACAGATTGTTAAGACATTTTAAGACTAGATTTGATCAGGTGATTTTTACCAGACACAATACAAGAATAACCCATGTTTTTTGCTCCAATGTGAAATCCCTACTCTGTGTTTGTGCTGCACGACTCCCCTTACTATAAAACACATTTTTCTGGACTGTCCTGCTTTTACTGATTCCAGAAGACTTTTAAATGAATTGAACTCTCATAAGGACATTTTTAGCAAAGTGACAACAAAAAAGATTTTAATATTTTTATTATGTAATAACACTAAAAAACTTATTTAATTGATGTATTCCTTATTGATTTTTAATTGTATATTTATTGAAATGTTCCTCCCATGAAAATAGCCTTGGTCACTGACATGGCATTAAATAAAAAATGCAATACATTATAGTTCTGAATATAAGTGTATTCACAACTGTACCATTCAAACATGTAAACAGTATATGACTACACTTACTATTTTAATCGTGAGTTATCTGAAATGCAGTGATTAAAAAAATCTGATAATGTTTCCTTTAATCTAGCAATATGTATTGTATAATTAACTCAGATTATATAAAACGTTTATTAATTAGAAATAGTAATTGTTATCATGGTTATTTTTTTGCATGTATAATTTTTTCATCTTGAAATTTTGTGTTGTAAGTTATTGCGGCTGCATCTGTAGTGTAGCTTTAGTTGTGTCAACTGTCAAAATGTTCTATGCAGAGAGGAAAACTGTCTTTAATTTATTCAAAATGATTTGTGGTTCTGATTAAACTCATTCAAGGTCCAAATCTGGACCGCAGTCTGCGGTG
The DNA here is from genome assembly GCF_052040795.2 of Danio rerio. Taxonomy (NCBI): domain Eukaryota; kingdom Metazoa; phylum Chordata; class Actinopteri; order Cypriniformes; family Danionidae; genus Danio; species Danio rerio. The sequence continues at coordinate 21,029,674 of NC_141021.1, forward strand.
GGGTGACCTCGAATTTAAATAGTTTGGGTTTCTTTTACTTGAACAGGTTTGGTAATCGAGTACTTGTTTTGTGGAGACTGGAGGTCTGTAATAGAGGATGGGATGGTGGGTAATGGACTGGCAAAAGTATTAAAATCATTGTACGGGAAAAGATTTGTGAATTTTTAATGATGCAAATTGATACCTGTTAGAAAAGTGTGCGGTTGATTGATTGAATATTTCTGTCTCCTGTTGTACTCCATTAGCTCGTCTCATTTCTGTGTCTGTCTCTCTTTCTCTCCAGGAGGTTGGGGGGGTATTGAGGACGCTGGAAGAGACCTTGTCTGAAGCACAGAGAGTGGACACCAAGGCCCAAAGTGCCCTGGATCTGAAGAAGCAAAACCTGAAAGATGAGACCAAGAAGAGGAAAGAGCTGGTCAAAAACATGGAGGAGGTATGAGATGATGCTGTCTTTTACTCAAATTGGGCTTTTGTATTTGCTTTTTGGTTTTCCACTCTTTGACTTAAAGGTAGTTCACCCAAAAATGGAAATTTACTCAAGTGGTTCCAAATATTTGAGTTTTATTTGTTCTGTTGAACCCAAAAGAGATATATTGAAGATGCATACAATTCTTGTTTGTCGTCTCACACATTGTGTCTGTTTGTGTCTGTAGATTTCAGTTGCAATATATATTTTTACTACTTCACTCTCTTAGACATAAATCTCCTTCATCTCCTAATAGCACTTACACCAAATGTTTTATTCATATCTGTATTCTGTGGGTTGTTCTATAGGTTTGTACATTTTATTCTACTTTATTTTTCTGGCAGTTTATGGTACTTGTTGAATTATGCAGTGAGTAAAAATAGATGCTCAAAGCACCCTCTTTAAAAGCCTTTGATTTGTAATATGTCAAAAGAAAATGAAACCAAATTTTTTACTTGATGTTGAACAAGAAATGTATGCAAATTAGAACTTATAATGAAATAATAACCTAATTATTACCAAATATTTACAATTTTTAATGTATTAAGTCAACTAGGGAACTCTTAATTTATATTTACCCTATTTATCTAATGTCTTGCCTTTTAAGTGTTGGATGTTTAAAATACTTTAATTGATATTTAAAAATGTAAAGAAATTTAAGCCCCTTATATAAAGTATTAAGTCTTAAATGCTATTTTGCAAAGTATTACATTTTATAATTTTTGTTTATGCAATGTATGGTTGTATGCTAAAGTTTGCCTGAATTAAATCAGCGAATATCAGGATGCTGTGTAGTTTATGAAATCAATAAAATCTTGTTAGATTTAACATTTTGCTGCTTTGTTTACTGCAGTAATCAAGCCAACAACATTATTTCTGTAGTTCTATATTCGCCAACCTGCTGAATTAGCTAGATTTAATAGATTTTTATTCAGTATATCAATAATGGTTTAGTTTTGGATTAATTTCTTACATAAATATTTAGTAAATATGCTGCAAGTTAAAATCTCACCAGTGTTTCCGATTGAAAAGTGGTATTAAGGTCTTAAAGTGTACAAAGAGTCTTAAAAAGGTCTTAAAAGGTATTGAATTTCACTCTTTGATTCCTGTATATACTATGAAATGGATTCAACATGGAAATTAAAATTTAATAAATATATTTTTAAAAACTATTTTAATAAATTGTTTAAAATTGGTGTATTGATTTTAAGGAAGTGTTAATTTAAACGTGTACTTTGTTTGCACTAGGATAAGAAGGTGATGTCCGCTAAGGAGGCCGAGGTTGCTAAAGCAGTAGAGCGTCTGAAGGCAGTGAAGGAAGAGGGCCAGAAGGACGCAGAAGCGCTGGAAGCAGCACAGCAGCATTTCAAGGCAGTGTCAGCTGGTCTCTCTGCCAATGAGGATGGAGCTGAAGCCACACTTAGTGGCCAGATGATGACCTGCAAGAATGACATCAGTAAAGCTGAGACAGAGGCCAAACAGGTGACCTTTAGAAACCGTCAACACTGGCTGCATTCCACTGCACTTTTAGTAACACACTTCCAAACTTCCCTTTTCTTGTTCCCTATGGGGATCCCTCACTGCCATTTTAAAGTGCGTTTCACTTCATCAAGTGAATGAGGGTAGATTACATGGACATACTCTTGAATTTATTTGTCCACCCCAGCACCTATATGTACCAGAATGCAATGCAGCTGCAACTGCTCAAGGATTTGGGGCGTTTCATTTAAACTCATTTAGATGTTCTGCCAGTAGTGGGCACTTCTGTCAAGTAATCAATGACATGTATTCGAGGAAACAAGACAGAGTGAATTTAGCGGGTAAAAAGGCATAAAAAAACTGGAGTAAAATGCAGCCAATGTTCACATTGATCAAATATTTTTGTCCACAGTATATACCTCAATAACTGTTCACTGAGCATACTATTACTATTGTAATATAAGTATTGTTTACTGTCTGTTACTAAAATCAATAATGTCTCTAGACTACCCTCAACTTTATGAATATTGTGAGTCTACTGTTTAAGCGTTTGGGCAATGATGAGGTTTTATTTATTTATTTTGTCAGAAGTTTTTTTTTTTTTTTTTTATGTTGCAATTTAAAATATTGTCTAAACTGTACATTTTATTTTAAGAGAGCATCCTTTTATTTTTGTTATGGCAGAGCTGAATTTTGCTAAATTCAAGAAAGCATCTTTTAATATTCAGATTTGATGCTCAAAAAATATTTATTTTGAGTGGTATTTACTAAAAGTAAACCCATTAGGACGAAGTTAAGTATTTTTATTTTTTTTTGCCAGACATTGTTTTACAATAAAAGTTAAAAAGACATAAAGTAAAAAAATCATATAACTTTTGTTTCTTTATTATATTAGCATTTTCGTAATTGTTTTGCCTTAAAAATTGCCTGAGATGCTCACATGGCTTTAAATAAAAAAATACAATATAATAAAACGTTTAGTGTTAAATGGTGTTTAAATGGTTACAACAATTTACCTCAATTTGATGAATAGAAAGCTCAAAAGAACAGGATCTATTTGAAACATTGCATTGATTTATTTTTTTGTAATAGTAATACATAGGGATAGGTGATTAATCGAAAAGTAATTGAAATCGACATTCAGAACCAATAACCAATCTTATTTTTCCAGGTCAAATTGTTTTTAATTACTTGCCTTACTGCATGTGGAGTCATATGACCCTGCTCTGTTTGTTATTATTGGGTTTCTTTTGCTACATTAATGGTTGACGAAGCTGCGCCAGAGATTCATTGTTGAGACGCCATACTTTCCATTACATTAAAATAATTTTTTTAATTAAAACATTTGTTAATAGAAGATGCAAGAAATACACTGTTTTAAATAATATTTACAGGATATGCAAGAGTTACTTTATTTAGAAGGTTTAATTTTCTACTTTTAATATGAAAACATTCAAAATATTTTATTTTGTTTCCAAAAATGCAAGTTATTTATTTTCACTTTTTTTATATAAGACAAAGATGACTGTTTTAGGCAATGTGTGCTATAATTTCAGTCATTCAGCATTGACGTTCAATAAATAATCATAGATAGTAAATAGTGTTTTTTCTTCAATTATTTTAAAATCAAGTAATGCACCCTTCATTCAGAAATCTCACTTGTAATATGTGAGCATATTTACTGTTAAAAACCTGTCAGTGATCTCTGAGATAATAATAATATAATTGTTCATTAATCGTAATCGAGTTAAAATGTTCAATTAATTGATATTTAATTTTTAGGCTAAATCACCCAGCCCTAGTAATGCGCAGTTACGTTTCTTTAATGTGTTTTCTGTCAGCATAACAGTGTCTTATGCTGTATGTGTTTTGCATTAAAGAATGATGTTAAACTTTTTAAATGTTCTGTCTCTTAGGCTCAGATGAAGCTGAAACATGCTCAGCAGGAGCTGAAGACTAAGCAGGCTCAGGTCAAGAAGATGGACAGTGGCTACAAAAAAGATCAGGACACATTTGAGGCTGTGAACAAATGCATAGAAAAGCTACAGGCTGAAATGAAGAAACTCAACTATGAAGGTACATATTGAATGTGATTATACTAGGCATAGGTCAGTATACGTTTCTGAAGATGTGATAACCTTGAATAGAAATATCACAGTATTGTAATTACTGCTCTTAAATATGTTCTCTTTAAATGTCTAGTATACATGTCAGGCTAAATAATTAAAATAAATCATTGACTTCTGCTCTCTTTATTAGTTTTAAAAAAATCTTCAACATCAAATACTGCAGAAATGGTATAACTGCGGTAAACCTTGAAACTGGTTATAGTCTTATGCCTAGATTATACATGAATTTATTTATGCAGTCTAAACCACTGACTCTGTGTTTTTTTTTTCTTCTTTTTTTTTCTTTTTTTCTCTCAGATGGACGAGAGGAGTGTCTGTTGGAGAAGAAAAGGCAGTTTTCACGGGAAGTCATTCAGCTCAGAGAAGCTTATGAGTCCCTCATGGGCCAATTCCCCAACCTGCGCTTTGAATACACGTGAGGACTTGCAAGATGTTTTCATCTAGACAGTGTGTCAATTATAGACTTCATTTAGCTTTAATGTGTGAAACTTAATCCAGTGGTACTGTTTGTTTTGATTCAGGGACCCTGAAAGGAACTGGGAGCGAAGTAAGGTGAAGGGTTTGGTGGCTAATCTTTTCACCGTGACTGATGTGTCAAACGCTACGGCTCTGGAAGTGGTGGCAGGCGGACGACTCTATAATGTTGTGGTCGACAATGAGGTGAGACGTACTTTTATGAAGCATTGAGGTGTAGCTGTTGATTAGATCTGTTTTTTAATATACATTGAACAACTGTTCAAATGTTTTGGGTTTAATCTTTTTAAAATTTTAATTCATTAATGAATTAAATTGACCAAAAGTGACAGAAAAGGCATTCATAATAATTTCAAAGACTTATCTTCTAATTTCAAAGAATTCTCACTATAATAGTTACGTTTGAAATGGAAAAATAATAAATTGTGTGAATTACAATCTGAAATTTTAAATAGAGTTTTAATACATTATAAGACTAGGCTTGATCAAGTGATTTTTACCAAAAAGAAAGTTCACCAAAGTTTAAGAGATATTTAGAAAACTGTCACCAATAATACATTTTTAGAATTTTTATCATGTATAAACGTTACAAATTGTATTTAATTTTTTTATTCATGTGTTTATTGTTTTTAATTGTATATTAATTAATGAAATGTTTTTGCCATGAAAATAGCCTTGTTGTTGACATGGTATTAAATAAAAAAATACATCTTCATCATCATTTATAGCGTACTTTTGAATAATACTCTAAATGCTGTCACGGTCTCCACAAATTTAAAGCAGTAGTTTCGTAAACATTTATAGAAACATTCCTTGAGCATCAAAATCAGTTTTGCCGCCACTACTTGTCTTAACTATATTCAAATAAAAGTTTAAAAGTCACAATATTACTGTTTCATTGTAGTTTTAATCGACTTTTTAAAGCATACTTTGTGGATTAAAAAAATCATCACACACTTTTAAACAGTAACTTATCTATATTAAGTATTTTAATTTTAAACATGTCTTAAATGTTTTCAAATTGAAGGTTACTGGAAAAAAGCTTCTGGAAAAAGGTGAACTGAGGCGAAGATACACCATCATCCCGCTGAACAAAATCTCAGCGCGTACACTCAATGATAACGTAGTGCGCACTGCTAAGAAATTGGTGAGGACTGGTGTTGATTTTAATAGATTTATTTGAAATATTCCCAGTGTCTTTCTAACCCATTAATGGAAACCTATTTGTTCTGTGTTTCAGGTTGGGCCAGATAATGTGCACACAGCTCTGTCTTTGGTAGGTTATGAATCAGAGTTGAGGAAGGCCATGGAGTATGTTTTTGGAACTACGCTGGTGTGTGACAGTTTGGACAATGCTAAAAAAGTTGCTTTTGACAAAGGTGTGAGCACCAAAACAGTTACGCTCGGAGGAGACGTATTCGATCCTCAGGGAACATTGACTGGAGGTTTGTATATGTGTGTCTGCAACTACATGAGATAAAGACCCTTGCAAAAGTCTTCACACCCTATGTAGTTTGTTCTGAGATATACACTTAACGTTTTTGAATATATTATCGATTAGATTACGATTTTTTTGTTAAAGTCTTTTCTTCTCACCAAGGCTGCATATTTTTATTTTTATTCATCAAAAATAATTTATCTCCATCATATTTTTTGAGGGAATGTGTACATTTTAATTAATAGAATGGTTAAAGTAACAATATGTGAAAATTAAACTGTTCTAATACATTTCTAAAGCACAATAGAATGCCATGTTCTCTAACTATAACATTTTTGTGTGTAGGTGCTCGTGCTCAGACAGCCTCTGTCCTTTCCAAACTGGCTGAGGTGAAAGACATTCAGGACAGTCTGAGGAATAAAGAGGCAGAACTTAGTGCAGTTGAGTCAGAGCTCAGCGGCCTCAAGGGAACAGCGGAGAAGTGAGTCTCTGACCAATAGATCACCTCTCAAACATCTACACTGATCAATCAGAAGAACATTAAAGTTTGTTTTGTTCAAAATTAGATATCGTCAGCTGAAGCAGCAGCTGGACCTGAAGACTGAAGAGGCTCGGATCCTGGAGACCAAGCTTCAGCAGAGCTCCTTCCACAAACAACAGGAGGAGTTGGAGAACCTGCGCAAGACCATCGGTAATCAAAAAAAAAAAAACTTTGTGCTGAAATGATGCTAGTTCTCTTCCTGAAACCAGAACCCTGTACAGTTTTATCAAATGTACTGTTTTGGTGCTCTCTTTGTTTAGAGGAGTGTGAGGACACTCTACAGAAGACTAAGGAGGTTCAAAAGAAGGCAGAGGAGAAATACAACGTTCTGGAGAACAAGATGAAAAATGCTGCCGCAGAAAGAGAGAAAGAACTGAAAGCGGCCCAGCAGAAACTCAATCAAGCCAAGAGCAAAGCAGACGCCTTCAGCAAGAGACTGAAAGAGAAGCAGCAGGTACTTTATTGACAATATTATAGCCGTGTTTTCATGGGAACATAATAGGGGTGTCAAAATTAATTGTTTCTTCGGTGCACTGTGATGCAGACGCGGATTCAGTTTCAGTTTAGTAATAATCATAACCGGTTATTATGTACTGACGTCATTTACCTCATATGCGCTCTGTTGCGAGGGAGGCGATTGGCAGTTTTTAAAATACTCCAGGCGCCAACTACTTAAAAATGCAGACACTGGTCGGCGTCGGTAGCCTAGTGGTACTGCGCGCTGACATATAGCACCAGTGTGCTCGTGGCGACCCGGGTTCGATTCCCGTCTCGAGGTCCTTTGCCGATTCTTTCCCTCTCTCTGCTCCCAGTGCTTTCCTGTCTGAATTCTCTACTATCCTATCAAAATAAAGGTGAAACCCCCTTAAAAAATAATTATAAAGAAAAAAAAAAAACGCAGACACTGCACAATTTCACTGCGTGTGTGTGATTTTTGGACAGTCTTTTACTGACACTTCCAACAGAAGCCCCTATTTCTCTTTGATTGAGGTTATGAAAGTGAACTCCATTTCTCTCTCCATTTCTTTCTCTCTCTCAATGTGGCCCATTTCACCTGCTAGCGTGACTTTTCCTCCCCTCTCTTTTCCTCTCGGCTGTATGCATTCCAGCAGCTGTACCTGTGCATTGTTGCGGGACCCGACCAGATTTCATGCAGCATGGGAACAAATTTCTAATAAAGTACGGGATCGGTCGGTAACTCTGGTGTATTTTTAACAGGAGTGGGCGGTCTCACAACATCGCTCCCAAGCGACGGTTGTGTGTGTGTGTGTGTGTGTGTGTGTGTGTGTGTGTGTGTGTGTGTGTGTGTGTGTGTGTGTGTGTGTGTGTGTGTGTGTGTGTGTGTGTGTGTGTGTGTGTGTGTGTGTGTGTGTGTGTGTGTGTGTGTGTGTGTGTGTGTGTGTGTGTGTGTGTGTGTGTGTGTGTGTGTGTGTGTGTGTGTGTGTGTTTGGTGCTGTCAGTTTGTGTATGTGTGTGAATGAGAGACAGTGTGGTGCTATGTGTCCGTGTGTTTATACAGGCAGCTTGTTATAGCCACCCCCCAAAATACAACACTGTGTATGGAAAGCATCGTCGATGCACCGAGATATCGAATTGAACCGAATCGATGTCATGATAATCGTAACCGAACTGAACCGTGAGACCAGTATATGTTTCACAGCTCTAGAACATAAGGTATTTTTTGATGTTGAAAGGGACTGAAGCTGTTTATTTAAGAGGCAATTTGTTTATTTAGGTTAAATAAGGGATGATTTAAACTTGTGGATTTTTTCTTTGTTCTGAAACAAACTTTTGCTGTAGTTTGTTCAAATGTTACTCATGTTTTCTCCCCTCAACCAAAGAGTCAAATGTTTTGCATGGGTTGAGAACACCTCCTTGATCCAAACCTTACATTAAATGAAACAAACAAACAAAAAACACAATGCACAAGATTCTGAAAAAGCCATAAGATTGAATTTTTTTTCAGTCCCTCTCAGTAATCAGAATATAATGAACATAGTCAGAATATAGTTTTCAGAATATAATCATATCCCAAATCTTCAGTCTTTTTAAGCTTGTGTTTGCAATTTGTTTTGCATTAGAACAAAAGTGTTTCTCATTCTGTGCATAAAAGGCATAATTTGTTTACACCTTGACAAGGATACAACATTGCAGATATGTAATGTAACCTTGAACAAAAGAAAAACAGGAAGAGGCTAGCAATTTATACACTATTTCTTAAGGAGGAAACTCGTTTCTAAAAATAACTATTTCAGAGCCTTTATAAATATGAAACAATAAAAGGAGTATGTGTCTTTAAAAAAACAACAACTCCCTATAGCAGATGACATTTGACATTTTTTGAGAGCATTTAGAACTTTAGCTACATGACATATTTCAACAAACAATCCATTCTTTAATCTTTATACCACAAAGTGAGGGCTGTAGGAGACCCCTAAATCTTATTCTAATTGTCCACTTTTATGGCCTGGTTTACACTTACTATTAAAGAGCCCATATTATACATGAAATAGGGTCATATCTTGGTTGTAAGGGTCTCCAACAACAGTCTAATATGCATGCAAGGTCAAAAAACACTTTCATGGTTTTATAATCTGCATTTATTTTTACCTAATTATCCCAGCGGCTCCTGTATGAATCGTCCAGTGATTCATTTGTTCCCAAACCCCTCCTTAGCGCGAAGCTAATCTGCGCTGATTGGACCAATGACAGTCTGTCGCGATTGGTCGACTGCCTTCAGTCAGAGTGAAATGCCAAACAGCTAATCAGCAATATAAAAGTAATCACAGTTCATACACGCTCGATGGTGTAGGCGTGGAGTTTAGCTGCCAGTGGGTCAATGTAAATACAGACTATGGACTTGAAAATACAGACGACTGACTATTTTATTGAGCAAAAACTCCAAAAGCAGTTGAGGAGATCTCCTAGCTTCTCACTCTGCTCTTTTCACAGACACACACACACACACACATATTGCACAAACACACACACGCACTTAACCCTGCTCCGGACGACAACGCGCGCGCACACACACACACACACACACACACACACACCTCCGGACTACAGCGCGCGCACACACAGACACACACACTACTCCTCGTCCACGGAGCTCCGTTAACGCAGCACGCGTCGCGTTTTTAACGTGACTTTGCACGCGATAAGAGAATATAGCCAGTTAACCTGATACAGTACACGCGGTTACAAGTAACAAATCACAACTAAATACATTTGCAAGCTAGTCAACAAGGCAACAACTTTAACCGCACGTACTTACACTTGAGAAAGGTTGGAAGAAACCCATCCTGACGTCCATCATTAAGTTACTCTTTACTGATCCTTCCTTTAACAAACGCTGATGAAGTATTCTTTGTAGCATGTAGTTTCCAGAAGTTTCCAGTAGTTTCCAACTGCTTGGCTATAATGCTGAGGTTTCATGTTTGGGTAGAGACTCAATATATCCATCTGCAGTGTGACTTCAATCGACCGGCATGTTTGTGTGTGTGTGTGTGTTTGTGGGTGTGTGTTTGTGTGTGTGTCTGGGTTTCTGCGTCAGAGGGCGGGGCCTCAGGTTTGAAATCTGCATGTGAATAACTTGGTTTCGTTCGTACGTCATGGCGAAACACCTAATGAATCGGTATCAAGGCGACTCGTTTGAAGCACTATGAGTCGACTCTTTTTTTAGATAAATCAACCGTTTTAAACACTGTACACTAACAGATTTAAGCCTTAGCTGGATACTTCACTTCACTTAGAGCTGTGTTACACAATACATGGAGGGGAATTTTCAAAAACCCATAATATGGGCTCTTTAAATGTTTTGGTCATTTGATCACTAGTACATGAGTGAGACACATTCTTCTTGTTAAATCTGATGTTTTAATATGCCTCTCATCAACTTTTAACCACTTTCATGATTTCTTTAGAGACTATGGGCAGTGGATGTGCTGGCTTTTTCTTTCAATCTAATGTTGAAACATAAGCTTTCAACTTTGAGTGCAACTGCATTTTTTTTCATATAACAAACGTAAATAATCTCTTGAGTTATCTTGCACCAGTGTTCTGATATTCATACAACAGAAGAACTATCATTTAAAAAGAACTATACATTCGTTTTACCATTCTTGTTAAGGTAAAATACTATTGACATTTATAAAAAAAAAAAAAAAAAGTTTCTTCATACCAAATGAGAAAATGTCCAGTGTTCTTCACAAGCTTGTATTCTACAACATCTGTATTTAACTTGCCAATTAAATAAATGCACACCATAATGGACTGCAAAATCATGAAATTCTGTGGCTATAAAAGACTTTTGTTTTTGAGATCATATTCCTTCTATTGTTTCTCTAGGAAGCAGATGCAGTAGCTCTGGAGCTGGAGGAGCTGAAGAGAGAGCAAGCTGGATATGAGCAGCAGATTCAGGCTGTAGATGAAGCTCTCAAAGCCGTACAGGAGCAGATCGATAACATGACCACAGAGGTTTCAGCCAATAAGGTACAGAAATAGCGAATATCTTTAGCCCATTTCTTAGCTTAAAGGTGACATGCTTTACTTCTGCGCCATGATTCTTGACTTTTATACTATGTGTGTCTGTATGTGTTTAGGAAGCAGTGCGTGTTGCGCAGGAGAAACTGTCCCAGCAAAAGGAGGTGATTATGGGACAGGAGAGAGAGATTAAAGGAAAGAGCGGAGAAGCGAACCGCCTCCGAGAGCAAAACAACGATGCTCAACTCAAAATCAAAGAGCTGGAACACAACATCAGCAAACATAAGAAAGACAGCGCTGATGCCACAGCAAAGGTCAGAGCACATCAATGAGACATTAGAGAATGGGTGTTTATCCTAATGTGAAGTGGATGTTTTCAAAGTTCAAAAGATTAAAAAACAAAATTGGGTGAATTAGGTGTTTTTATCAAGTTGTTAGAGCAGCTGATTGTAGCATTGGTAACCCAGTAAACAACCAGTAAACTAGATAAACATAAAGTAATTATTGCTATGTCATTATTTCTTCAGCAAATACGTTTCCATCTCCAATTATTCACATTAACGTTATTTGTCCAGAAGCAGGTCACCTGAACATAAAAGGATTGTGTATTTGAAATTCAGCATTTCTTTCCCTTGTTTCTCTTCCGATAATTCAAAATGTGCATTAATTACAGAGAGATGGAAACCTTGTTAGTGTGATATTGGAGTGTGTCTAATGTTTGCCTGTGTTCAGGTGGCCCGAATGTTGGCAGAGAATGACTGGATTTCTTCTGAGAAGCATCTCTTTGGTCAACCCAACACTGCCTACGACTTCAAGACCAACAATCCCAAAGAGGCTGGACAGAGACTGAAGAGGCTTGAGGAGACTAAAGACAAGCTGGAGAGAAACGTCAACCGCAGGGCCATGAACATGCTCAGCGAGGCTGAGGAGAGGGTATGAACTTTGATCTCACGTACAAAAATAACAAGGGTTTTAGATTCAGTTTAAAGTAACGACACTATTTTATTTTTTATTTTTTTTTAGTTTTGTCCTAAAATGCAACATTTTCTCAACATATGTGCATATTGTTGTGCAGTTCTATAGGAGAACAGACAGTTTTAACCTGAAATGACCAGTCTGTCAGATGAAAAGGAGCCGGAGTCAGAGATTCACCTAAATAAAGTTAACTGATAATAGCAGAAGCCAGCTTCAACACTCGCAAAGAGTTTGTAGGCTGCTCTGCATACAATCTCAGAACAACAACAATTGTACTCACATAACGTCATTAACTGCACCACAAATATAGATGTTTTAACCTGATCGGTTAAAACACAGATAGATAGAAATTTTCCATGTATGTGTGTACTATTCTATTATATCTCAAGCATACAAATTTGAGACAGCCACTTAGAGCTGAACTCAAACCTGTGATAATGATCCACAAACAAGTAGAAATAACACACACACCAAGTACAATCTGTTTTATACTCAAGGCTGTTTCTTGTACTCTCAGCAGTCTTCATCAAAACTGGTACAATCTACATACAAACTGGCAGTTTGCTAATAAGTATGTCTTTAATGCAAAGGAATTTACTTAAAAATAATTAACATAAAAAATGGCCAAAAACTCAGAAAAACGGTTGTTTCCAATCCTTCAAGTGTCCAGTTCCACTTAAGAGGTCTCTTTGACCTTGCTGGTAGATCCTGAAGAAACAAATCATTTGCTGTCCAGAAAAAGCAATGGCACGCATACCATTTCAGTTTTACTCTGAAGAGCAATGATACTAAGGTCATAATAAAATCTATGCCCCTAAACATTCAACTTTTAATAATAATCATAAAGACATAAAAAAGGATATGTGTTACTCCATCCTGGGGTGAACATCCATCAGAAAATCTTCTATCAGTATCTAAAATGTTTATGATATTAGTGGCTGTTTATTAGTCTTGCCTTTTGCCATTAGACTGGTCTTGATTGACTCTTTCATGTCATACTGTAAACCTAGATACAAGTTATTCTATAGTTGGCCCAACTTCCTGTTCATTTTTATTTATTTATTTATTTTTTTTTTTTTTGAGAAAACTATGGCTGTAACGATACATGTATTCATATTGAATCATTCGGTATGAGGGTTTTAATTTGGTGTGCACTGCAGTACAAAGCGAATGATTTGCCACAGTTATTTGGCAAATACATATTTGAAAAATAAAGAGCCTGAATTCTGTGAAATATAATCGTATTATCAACAAATCAGCTCAAAAAACAATCTGTAACAGCCAACGTGTGGTCCGACTCTGCCACCCGCAAAGAAACACGTCAGACATACACTGGATAAGCTTGTTGCAATATAACTAGTAACATTCATTTTATAACCAGAACACAAACATGCTTATTATTTTTATTTACAAATTAAATATTTCAACATTTAAATTTCTTTAAATGACACTTTAATATAATGATCCATTAGGTCATGTACTTAGTTATTGTATTTGCTTACATGAACAAACAATTAATAATACCTTTATTATAGTATTTGTTCAACTTTATTTAACTTAACATTAACGTTAACAATGTTAGTTCATGGTAACTCACTGTGCATTAGCTAATGTTAACAAGCACAACTTTGGATTTTAATAATGCATAAGCTAATGTTGAACTATAATTAATACATGCTTTACAAGATTATTCATACTTGGTTAAAGTTAGAAATTGGGCCATTATTCTAAAGCAGGGGTCACCAATCCTGGTCCTGGAGGGCTGGTGTCCCTGCAGTGTTTAGCTTCAACTTGCCTCAACCCTCCTGTCTGGGTGTTTGAAGTATACCTAGTAAGACCATGATTAGCTGGTTCAGGTGTGTTTGATTAGGGTTGGAGCTAAAATCTGGAGGACACCGGCCCTCCAGGAACAATTTTGATGACCACTGTTCTAAAGTTTTAACTTTTCATCTTTTTGCTATATCAAAAAGGTCATATTGAACCAAATCGTGAATTTTGTGAACTGTTACACACCTAGAGAAAACCTACTCTTTTAGTTCTAGATTCTAGAAGTCTTGGATCATTTTAAGACCACTCCGGTAAAAAGTCCACAAGCCAGGATTTGTATCCGAGACAATTAAAGTGTACAGTGGGCTACATGTCAGCTCAGTGCCCATAGGACTTTCAGCACAGATCTCGCAGCTTTATCAGGGTTCAACAATAAGGACTGCCCAATGTCCAGGGGCCAGTATGAGAGATGCTCGGGACAGTAGACAGAATCGTTACTGGCCCAATCGGGTCACTAAATTTCAATTTGCCTGCTACTATTTGTCAATTGCATGCAAATACAGTCTTAAAGAAACTATTTGTTCTTTTAAGTCTTTGAATGCTGCCTTCTCTGTGAAGTCGTAAACACCATATTGCTTTTCGTTTTCTTATATCTGATTGGATGTTTTAAGCACTTTTTTTTTCCCATAACCTGGTAAAAACCAGTACAGCTAAGAGACTGCAACCTGACTTCACCTCAAAATATGAGGCTAATAGAAAATGTCTGTTGACATGGGTACAAGACGATGTGTAGTAAAAACGAAGTGATATTTTACTTAGTTTGCCGTCACTTTTTTTAGTCAGTCACTTTTTGTTTTGCAATAAAATACATGCACATTTTCCATACTGCTATATTTTACTGCTAAATATTTTAACATTTCTAAAATATTTAAATTCTAGATTCACAGAAATTTATTTTTGACACATTATTTAAAATATGTGACTAAGAAATAGCAATTCACTTTTTTTTTTGGTGGGGCCAGTGAAAACTTTGGCAGGGCAATTAAAAATCTGAACCACTGGTCCAGTCAGGCCAGTGGAAATAATCCTTAACGTTGAACCCTGTTTATGCTAACAATGTCTGTCTTCTTTCAGTACAATGATCTGAAGAAGAAAAAGAGAATCGTTGAGAATGATAAAGCCAAAATCTTGGAAACGATCGAGGAGTTGGACCAGAAGAAGAATGAGGCCCTCAATGTGGCCTGGCAGAAGGTAAAATATAGATTTTTACATGTCATTAGCCCCTTTCACACAGTGATACCGGTAAATATCCGGAAAATTTACGGAACGACTTTACCGGTATATTCAAAAAAGCGCTGTTCACACAGGCGAGGACGTTACGGAAATTTTCCGGAAAAGAGCATTCACATATCCATTCCAAAATACCGGTAAATTCTGACATCATTCACCACAAGTGAGCTTTAAACGGCTGCGCTTGTATTTGTAAACATTTGACTAAATTACAAACTCTGTGGATGATCAATATTGTGAACAACTTTCACAGGATCACTTTCGCATGTCGAGATGTTCATATTATCTGCGTGTGCAGGCGCTCATATGCGCACGCAAAGCTTGAAGGTAAACAAACAACGGCTTATCATAAGCATCTCATCGATGATTATTTACACAGTTGGCATTAAGAAGAACATACAAACGTAATCTGACTAACTTCTAGCAGCTAAATGTGTCTGGAAAAATATTCAAAGGCTTTTATCCTCACAAACCGCGCGGACGTAAATGCGTCTGACTGTTGTGATTGGCTAAAGCAGACGTCTCACGTCAGCAAGTTCTAGACGTGCACGCGCTTATTACGGGAATCTTCCTTCTGCGTTCACACAGCGCAGCATTCCGGCAAATTGCCGGTAATGTTACAACTTCTCTTTCCGGAAAATAGCCAGAACGAATTTACCGGTATTTTCAAAAAGGACCTGTTCACACATACAACCGTTCCGGAAAGGTCTGTATGTGTGAAAGGGGCTATTAATTACAGTCACTACTAGAAGGAACAAGCTAAAGCAATCGAGTTGCAGGTTCAGTAGAGTCTGTGTGTTTACAGGTGAATAAGGATTTCGGCTCCATATTTTCCACATTGCTGCCCGGGGCAAACGCCCGTTTGGCTCCACCTGAGGGATGTGGTGTCCTGGACGGGTTGGAGTTTAAAGTGGCTCTTGGGAACACCTGGAAAGAGAACCTGACAGAGCTCAGCGGGGGTCAGAGGTCAGCCTTTTGCCAACTGTTTTTCTAAAAGTGGCACACCGCTCCTAAAATCAATAGCCATTTGGGTTACGGCTCTCCAGGACAACATTTCTGGGCCACAGATCCATTAGAGCATGAGATGGTGGACGGATGATTTCTTGTGCATATGCTGCTCATTGATCATCTGATGCATTTGTGTGTGTTTCAGGTCTCTGGTGGCGCTCTCTCTGATTTTAGCTATGTTGCTCTTTAAACCTGCTCCCATTTATATCCTGGATGAAGTGGATGCTGCTCTCGATCTCTCACACACACAAAACATCGGACAGATGCTGAGGACACACTTCACACACTCACAGGTAAAGCACTGTTTTGTTTAGTTTTTTATGTAAAGCAAAAAACAACTGCATAGGTTGCTGAATGTTTTCAGGCATTACAGAGTTTAAAGCAAAATCAAGCACAAAAGTGACGGGAGCTTTTTTATTTATTTTGAACAACTGCAGAGTTGAAGACTCACTTGAAGAGTAGGAAGTGTGAATTGAATCCCTTGCTAAGTAGCTAGTTGTTCACAAGTCATGTGGCACAAGCTGTACACACTCTGTGACGGTAGCTAGGTTTCCATCTAAAGATGTGAACCAGACTTGTGTGCAGAATATCACATAAGCAATTTGCAAATAAAACACAGTTTCTATTCAATGAGTCAAAGAAAACAAAATAATCCCTTCCTCATAAACTGCTGCCAAATATCAAAACAAAAAAGGAATTTGTGGTAGGAGATACAACTGAGCCTCCTCCTTATATAAGAACGTTCATTAATTTTCCTTTGGCATAGTTTCTTTATTCATTAGGGGTCACTACAGCAAAATGAACCGGCAACTCATCCAGCATATGTTTTACGCTGCGGATGCCTTTCCAGTTGCAACCATTACTGGGAAACACCATACACACTCGCATGCACACTCATAAACTACGGCCAATTTAGTTCATTAAATTTACCTGTACAGCATGTCTTTGGACTGTGGAGGGAAACTGGAGGAAACCTGCGCAAACACGGGGAGAACATTCCAACTCCACATAGAACTGCCAAATGACCCAGTCAGGACTCAAACCAGCGACCTTCTTGCTGTGAGGCAACAGTGCTAACCACTGAGCCACTGTGTGTTGCCCCTATATAAGAACATAATTTTATAATTATTAAAAAAGTTAGCATAAAAACAGAAGGATGCAAACATAGCTACTCATACCGTCAACTGGTTCAGTTTGACTTTAACATTTTAAGGGTAACACTTTACAATAAGGTTCATTAGTTAATGCATTTACTAACATGAACTAATCATGAACAACACTTGTTTAGCATTTATTAATCATAATTGAACATTTACTAATGCAATATTAACATTCAGGTCCATGCTTGTTAACATTAGTTAATGCACCATGAGTTAATATGAACTAGCAATGAACTACTGTATTTTCATTAACTAACGTTTAATAACATGAATAAATATTGTAGTAAATGTATTGCTCATTGTTTGTTCATGTTAGTAAATGCATTACTTAACAATAACTAATGAACCTTATTGTAAAGTGTGATTATTTTAAGCTGGTCTGGTCACAGTGCCAGAAAATTGTATTTTTACAGTTGATGCATCAATTTTTTGATAACTCAGATGTCTGAGAATACACATGAGGAAAAAAAACAGCTCAGTTCTACACATTGGCTGCAAATTGGGCAAAAGTAGCAGTTTGCTGCACAGTTGTTTATTTGATCACAAATCTAAATCAGTTTTATTTTCACAAGAGTACTGCATAAAATGCATTCAAATATAATTTATTGCACCAAATATCCTAGAAATGACATTTAAGCATTTAGTTTTATGATGAAACTCAATGCTGATTAAATTATTGACTTAACCAATACTTATACAATATGAACAAATACAAATATCTATTTGAAAAAAAAAAATCATATTTTACTTTGAATGTGTGTGGTTTTTCTTAATGCTGATGTTTTTCATACATTTATCGAATATGATTCGGCGGCCACTTTATTAGGTTCACCTTACTAGTGTCTGGGTGGACCCCCTTTTGCCATCAGAACTGCACTAATGCTTCGGAGCATAGATTCAACGAGGTACTGGAAAATTCCTCAGAGATTTTGTTTCATATTGATATGATAGCATCATGCAGTTGCTGCAGATTTGTCGGCTGCACATCCATGATGTAAATCTCTCATTCCACCACGTCCCAAAGGTGCTCTATAGGATTGAGACCTGGTGACTGTGAAGGCCAGTAATTGAGTTTCCTGTTCTTAGCTGAGAGGAGTGGCACCCGGTGTGGTCTTCTGCTAGTGTAGTCCTTCTGCCTCAAGGTTTGACATGTTGTGCGTTCAGAGATGCTCTTCTGCATACTTTGGTTGTAATGAACGGTTATTTGAGTTACTGTTGCCTTTTTATCAGCTCGAACCAGTCTGGCCATTCTCCTCTGAACTCTGGCTTCAACAAGGCATTTGCGCCCACAGAACTGCCGCTCACTGGATATTTTCTTTTTTTTTTTTTTTTTTACCGTTCTCTGTAAACCCTAAAAACGCTTGTGTGTTAAAGTCCCAGTAGATCAGCAGTTTTTGAAATACTCAGACCAGCCTGTCTGGCACCAACAACCACGCTATGTTCAAAGTCACGTAAATCACCTTTCTTCCCCATTCTGATGCTCAGTTTAAACTGCAGCAGATCATCTTGACCATGGCTGCGTCCGATACCACATACTTCCATACTATTTAGTACGCCAAAATCAGTATGCGAGCCGCGTAGTATGTCCGAATTCATAGAATTCGAAAATCAGTATGCGAGAAGTACCGGGATGACTTACTACTTCCGGCGAGATTCCGGAGTGCGCATCCCATGCATGCTGCGCTATCCCATGATGCCCAGCGAGCGAATTCATGAATGGACGTAAAGCGACGCAACTGATGCAGGTAGGTCACGTGACCATGACAAAATGGCGGATGTAGTACGTCTGTATTCCTTTCATACTTTTCACATTCATACTGTATAGAACGTACTTTTCTAACGGCTGAGTAGTACGTTTAAATTCAAATGCAGTACCTACTGAGTAGTAGGCGGTTTCGGACGCAGCCCATGTCTACATGCCTAAATGCATTGAGTTGCTGCCATGTGATTGGCTGATTAGAAGGTTGCGTTAACGAGCAGTTGGACTGGAGGAACTAATACAGTGACTAATGAGTGTAGGTTGTTGAGGTAAACACTTAAGTTTTTCTCTTTGTTTATCTGTTTCATATGTATTTTATGCATATTTTTGCAGCAAATTTTCCACATAAAAAAAGCAGCCGCAAAATCATTTTAGGATGCAAAATTTGCCATTGATTTATTTATTTTTTTATTCACAACCTTTAGATACATGTCTTTCAAATACTGATTCATCAATTACAAAATATGTGATTGCATTTTTTTGCATGTATTTCTGTCTCTTGTTACAAGTCTGATTTCCCTCTTTTTCCTTTAGTTCGTGGTGGTGTCTCTGAAAGATGGAATGTTCACCAATGCAAACGTGCTCTTCAAGACCAAATTTGTGGACGGTGTCTCCACAGTCACTCGCACTTCTCAAACACACGAGGGGAAGGTTTTGGCTCAGCGCACACAGGAGAAAGCCAAGGACAAACGGCAGCGGCAGATACTGGCCAGCTAAATACTTTTCTCTATTGCACTGTTTAAATCAGATTTATCAAGCTTTTAATACTTTCAATTGAGAAAATAAAATGGTGTATTTAAAAGTGTTTGTATTAAAAGCATTTGGACACATTCAGTGCATCTAATGCATGTGAAATAGCTCTGTAAATCATCTTATTTCATTTTTCTCAACACTTTTGTATTCACACAACTCTTCCTGTTTTAACTGTCATTATGGAGTGTAGTTTCTATATTACTTTTAAATCTTGCTGTTTTGTACTGAGTCTCTGTTTTCTCTCTTTATTTCAGTATATTTGTTTGTTCAATGACTTTCAGTCTTTTTAAACTTTGCAAGCTAGTTTTCTATAAATAAAGCTTTCAGAATTTAACCCCAAAAGATCTGTCTTAATTTTCCTCTCCATAATCAAATGTCTTAAAAGAACTTTATGTAGTGCAGCAAATCATTTTGCTGATTTTTGCATGGTCTCACATGTTGTGTTTAGGCATTTTATTGAGGGAAAAAATACTTTTTTTAAAGAAGTAAATTAAGTTCACATGAGATGCAAATGAAAAAAAAGTCTTGTTTTCTAGACAATGAGCTTATTTTGTGAAATTTAGTTTTCTCGTATTGTCAGCCCATTGGTAATATTTTATTGAATACATTTCAGACAAATACTTTTCTTACAAAATGTGCAGTTCAATTTGCTTCTAAAGTAGATGTATCTTCATCATAAAAATTTACATTTGCACTGGAAAACAATACTCAGCTATTCAAGCTAAAAGTGGTTTACTTGTGTAATACTTAATGTAAAGTGATAGAGATGTTATTGGGTGCTTTTTTTCTCCCCAAGTCCTGAAGTGGTGTTAGGTACTGTGTATTTAAATTTACATAACCACTGACATTGTACAAACCCACTTTAAACCCCTTCAGACTGGTGGGCCCCAAATGGATCTGACATGTATTGCCTGTATAAGACCCTCACAGATCCCACTTAAAACCCATCTGGGCATCTACGGGTGCAAACACACTTTAAACCCCTTTGGGCAGGTGGGGCCCAAATGGGTTTGGCATGAATTGCCCAGTTAGGACCCATGCAGTACCCTTACAGGTACCACTTTTAGTACTTCTGGGTTTCCAAGGCTGGCCCCAATGTGAATCCCGGGTGCAAGCCCATAATGAGGCATGCATTTGACGCAAATTCTGGAGGCTATAATAAATGATCTGATGGATATTTTGAGCTGAAACTTTACAGAAACATTCTGGAGAGAGCAAAGGCTTATCTTACATCTTGTACAAGGGGTAAAATAGGTTCCCCTTAATACTGAATTGAACAAAGACACTGAAGAAAAAAAATCCACAACTTTATTTTAATTTAAGGGGCACAAACCACAAAATGGTGAGATGAGACCCGGTATAACATGCCTCCTTACAAAGATTTCATTAATCCATTATGGAAAATATATTTTCACACATGCAAACATGGACAAGGCAGGTTTGAGGTTTCATTTATGTTACAAACATCCCTTAATTACACACGCTACCTTCACACCAACCATCATTTAAAAAAAAAAAAAAAAAGTCATCAAAAGTTTTTCTTTCCAGCCAGGATAGCCATTGTGCCTTCAGCCTGACTTTCCGCTAACAGCACTGGATGAATGAAATCAAGATTTGACAGTTGAGACTGTAACTTCTGGAGAAAATTGCAGTACTAACTCAAACCCCTTGAGTGTGATACTGAGTTTCTGATGCGAATCACTCTCTAGACAAAATAAGCAGATTTGTGTGTAAATCTGCAAATCATTTGCTTAATATTATCGGATTTTTATTATCCTAAATGAAACAAAAACAAATGAAGGGAGCTGTATACAGTCACACCTTCACTTACTGAGATCTCTCAAAGGTTAAAATGGTTGGTGAGAATGGCAGTGCAAAACAAGACGGGGCTCATTGCAGCTGAATGTAGTCTTTGCACATTGGTTAAAGCATCAGGTCTAAGAAGTGCATACATGAGCAGTTGGAGTGCAGTAAAGACTGTAAACTGTGTGTGTGTGTGTGTGTTGACATGGCTATAATGTACAATGGAGGTTTCTGAATCACAGACTGTGAGAGGGGTTTTTTCATGGCAAGGCTTGGATTTTTCTCCTCATAGTCTGGGCTTTGTCCTTCAGGTCTGGACGACTGTCTGTTTCCATTGTTCCTAATGAGCGCTGAAGCTGCTGCCGACTCCTCTCACACAGACAATGCCACTGATCGCTCTCTATAAACAAAGCAAACATTAATAGTTAGATCCTTTTTATTTGACTATCATCTTTTTTTATTTTTGTCAAAAGTTTCGAAGTGTTTAAATCACATTCACACAGGGACTTTAAGACCTTTGTTTTAAGCATTTTAAACCAGAAACCAAACCAACCAGCACTGAGGAGGACCAAAATATTACACAATTTTTTTTTTTAAGCAAATAAGTGTAGGAAAAAAAAAATCAGACAAAAAAAAAAAAAAAAGAACAAAACTAGTGAGTAGAGGCGTGGGAAGGAACTACAACCCCATGAAGAATTTCAAATGACAAAACTTGGTTAAAAAAATATTCATTTAAAGTTGTTTTCAAGTGTGATAAATGGATGATTCTAGAATTGCATGTACATATTGTGTTTCCAAGGTTTCACAAAGTTAAATTTAAGCCATTTTTAAGACCATTATGAATGCAATTTTAGACTTGTACAGGGCTAACTGCTAAGGATTTTAAACATGCCAGCTAAAAAAATAAAAATTCTCTTGAGCTATTAAAAATTATTATTTAATATTCAAAAACAATACTTAATAAAAATATAGTTCAGGTCAGTCTCCTCAGCAGTAAATAAATGAAGAACTTTTAAACAAGTGTTACTGTAAGGAAAGTATCTAAATGCTATTTTTAAATCATTTGTTTGGATTGTTGATGATTGTATGGGTGTTAACAGCCAGATTGGGTAGCTATACATGAACAAAGGACCATCAAGACCTGTTAAAAAGATTTACACACAATATTTCAGTAGATTTAAGACTTTAAGGCCTAAAATTTAGCTTTTGAGATTTAAGACTCTAAGACCCAGCAGACACCCTGGTTTCCTAGATAAACCTATTATTTTTAAAGCTTTACTGAAGCCATATTGATAAACCA